>NC_082704.1:918747-1116210 GCF_949987515.2 Delphinus delphis
ACATCCTATAAACCCTAAAGCAACCATTAAAATTACACAATTAAGAGACACAGAATTATGAAAAATATGTGATTCAAGCAACGAAAGAACAAAAAAGAACGAATAAACTGGACTTCATAAAAATTAAAAACTTTTGTCCATCAAAGGACATTATCAAGAAAGTGGAAAGACAACTTAAAGAATAGAAGAAAATATCTGCAATCATGTCTGGTAAGAATCTAATATCAAAAACATATAAAAAATTCTTACAACTCAAGAACAGAAAGACAAACAACTCAATTTCTCCAAAGCAGATGTACAGATGGCCAAGAAACACATGAAAAGATGCTCAACATCGTTAGTCACCACTTCACACCCATGTCATGCCCACTAAGGTGGCTATATTAAAATGGTTTTTTTAAATGAAAATAATAAGTGTTGGCGAGATGTAGCCATAACAAGGAAAGAAGTCCTGACACACACTGCAACGTGAATGAACATCAAAAACACGATGCTCAGGAGGCTTCCCTGGCGGTCCAGTGGTTAAGACACCCTGCTTCCACTGCAGGGGGCACAGGTTCAATCCCAGGTCGGGGAGCTAAGTTCTTGCATGCCACTCGGTGCAGTCCCAAAAGAACAGAACAAAACAAAACAAAACATGATACTCAGTGAAAGAAGCCAGACATACAAGGTCACATATTGTATGATTCTATTTATATAAAATATTCAGAATAGGTAAATCCATAGAAACAGAAAGCAGACAGATGGTTGCCAGGGGCTGGGGAGAGGGGAGAATGGGGAGTAACTGCTCAGCAGGGATGGGGTTTATTTTGGAGTGATGAAAATGTTTTGACCCTAGAGAGAGGCAGTGGTTACACAAAGGTGTGAATGTACTAAATGCCACTTTCATGTTAGGTAAATTTCACCTTAATTAAAAAATATACATATATATACACATACACAGTAGACCTATTTTTATTACACACACGTATATTTGATCCAGAATCAGCACTGGGAATCTGTTGCAGCATGTTTAGTTGCAGCATGTGGGCTCTTAGTTGCAGCATGCGGTGCAAACTTCTTGGCTGTGACATGCATGCAGGATCTAGCTCCCCGATCAGGGATCAAACCCGGGCCCCCTGCGTTGGGAACGCAGTCTTACCCACTGAACCACCAGGGAAGTCCCAAGAAACCCATTTTAAACATACAGACTCCACTTTCCTGAACTTTGCCCCATGTGCCTCTTCCTTTGGCTGATTTTGTTTTTAATATTTATTTATTTATGGTTGTGTTGGGTCTCAGTTGCAGCCCTTGGGATCTTTCATTGCGGCCCTTGGTATCTTTCATGGCAACACGCGGGCTTCTCTCTAGTAGTTGCGGTACACGGGCTTAGCTGCTCCACGGCATGTGGGATCTTCCCAGACCAGGGCTCAAACCCGTGTCCCCTGCATTGGAAGGCAGATTCTTAACCACTGTGCCACCAGGGAAGCCCTTGGCTGATTTTAATCTGTATCCTTTTGCTGTAAAAAATCGTGACCATGAGTATACCAGCTCTCAGTGGGTTCTGTGGATTCTCCTAGGGAATTATCAAACATGAGGGTAGTCTTAGGGACCCCCAAACTCTGCGAACTAGTAAGTGACTTTGGCAAGATTGCAGTATACAGGATCAATATACAAAAATCAATTGCATTTCTATAATATAAGCAATGCACAATGAGAAAGTGAAATTTTAAAAGTAATAGCATTTACAATAACATCAAAAATATGAAATATTTAGCGATAAGTCTGATATAAGATGTGAAAGACCTACCTACAAAGCATTGTTGAGAGAAATTAAAAGAAACCGAAACAGGGAATTCCCTGGCAGTCCAGTGGTTAGGACTCAGAGCTTTCACTGTTGAGGGTGTGGGTTCAATCCCTAGTCGGGGAACTAAGATCCTGTAAGCTGCACGGCACAGTCAAATGGAGAGATAAACCATGTTTATGGATCAATGCAATCCCAGTCAAAATCTCACCAGGCTTTTTGTAGAAATCAGCAGCAAGCTGATTCTAAAATTCATATGAAAATGCTAAGTACCTAGAACAGTCAAATCAACTCTGAAAAGCAACAGAGTTGTAAGATTTACACTACCTGATTCATGACTTATTATAAAGTTACAGTAATCAAAACAGTGTGATATTAGCACCAAGACAGACAAATCAGTTTAACAAAGAAGACATATAGTCAATTGATTTTCACCATAAGTACAAAGGCAATTCAGTGTAGAGGAGGATAGTCTTTCAACATATCATGTGGGCACAATCAGATATCCATATGCAAAAAAAAAGACCTTGGATTCCTACCTTACAACATATACAATAAGTAAATCAAAATGGATCATGGAACTAAATGAAAAATCTGAACCTATATATCATATAGAAGAAAACATCGAAGAAAATCTTGGTGACCCTGGATTAGGCAAATATTGTCAGACATGACTCAAAAAGCTAGAGCTATAAAACAGAGTTGATAAATTGTATGTCAAGATTAAGAACTTCTGTTCTTTGAAAGACATTGTCAAGATAATAAGCTACAGAGTAGAAGATTATATTTGCAAATCACATATCTAAGACTTGTATCCAGAATACATAAAGAACTCTCACAACTCAGTAGTGAGAGAAAACCAACTCCCCAATAAAAATATGCAGAAAATATCTAAACAGATACCTCACCAAAGACATATGGATAGCAGAAATAAGCTCATGAAAAGATACTCAACATCATTATTCATCAGGAAAATGTAAATTAAAACCACAATGAGGGCTTCCCTGGTGGCGCAGTGGTTGAGAGTCCGCCTGCCGATGCAGGGGACACAGGTTCGTGCCCCGGTCCAGGAGGGTCCCACATGCCGCGGAGCGGCTGGGCCCGTGAGCCATGGCCGCTGGGCCTGCGGGTCTAGAGCCTGTGCTCCGCGGCGGGAGAGGCCACAGCAGTGAGAGGTCCGCGTACCACAATAAAAAAACAAAAACAAAAACAAAAAAATACAATGAGATATCACTTCACAGCCACTAGGATGGTTGTAATCAAAAGGACATTATGCCAGAAACAGACTGAAAGATATATAAAACAAACTAGTGTTTACCAGTGGGCAGAGGGAAGTGGGGAGGGGCAAGATAGGGGTAGGGGATTAAGAACTATAAACTACTATGTATAAAATAGATAAGCAACAAGGATATGTTGTATAGCACAGGGAAGTATAGCCATTATCTTATAATAACTTTTAATGGAGTATAATCTGCAAAAATACTGAATCACTACACTGCAACCTGAAACTAATATAACACTGTAAATCAATTATACGTCAAAAAAAAGACATTATGCCAAGTGTTAGTGCGGAGGTAGAGAAACTGGAACCCTCATACACTGCTAGGGGAGATGTAAGATGTAAGACAATACTTTAGAAAACTGCTTGGCAGGTTCTTAAAAAGTTAAGACATTCACCTACTATGACTCAGCCTAACTCTTTCTAGATATTTACCCCAAAGAAATGAAAGCATATGTTCATACGAAGACTTGTACACGAATGTTAACAGCATTTTAGCCCAAAAGTGCAGACAAACCAATATTCATCAAAGGGGAATGGATAAACAGCAGCACAGATGAACCTCGAAATTAGTGAAAGAAGCCAAACAAACAAGATACATACTGTATAATTCCATTTATATATAATTCTAGAAGATGCAACGTGATCTACAGTGATAGAAAGCACTTACTATGTGGCCCTGGTCAAGTAAACCTTTCTAAGCCTTAGTTTCTATTAAATGAGGATAGATAATAACAGTAACAATTTCAGAGCTGTGAGAAGGAAATGAGATACCTATAGAAATATCTAAGACAGTACCTGGCATGTAGTAAATACTCACTGTGTGGAACCATTAAATAGCACTTTAGCATTATGTTTATTAAATGATCAATTTCACAAGTCAATGTATTTTCATTGCTTAAAAGAGATGGTTCCTACAACCCCAACACTGAGTCATGCAAAAAAAGATACTGGACATTTTTACATCACTTACCATCCAGTGACACCTCCAATTAACAGCTGGGTTGCCACGCTATACTTTTCAGCTGAAGGCCCAGATTCCTGCCCAAACAGCTTGCGCCACCATGGCTGCTTTTTAGCAAGTTCTGCAAGATCCAGTGACTCAAATTTTCCCTCAAAGTTTCCTACAAGAATTAAGATACTGAATAAGAAAAGTTACTTTTACAATAAATCACTAACATTCCTAACCTAGATTAAGAGATTTTTAAGGAAACAGAGACAGTTGTAATATGGACATCTAAATATTAATCTATTTTAAAGAGTAAACTGACTCTGAAATTCTGACCAGCAACTTTTGAAAATCAGACTAAAATCAACAAATATCTCAGAGGAAAAAAACCTAGACAATTTAGAATCAGTACTCCAGTTTTTCCCCTGAAATTTAAAAACAGCCAAAAGGACCTAGGAAAAACTGGTAGTAATACTTAATAATGCATCCTAAATGAAATGGGTTTTCTTCATTTGCCTCTCCTTTTCAGGAGTAACTCAATACTATTCAATAGCCCACAAATTCTCAGTACTATGTGTATCTCCAGTGATTATAAAGATAGGAGGTAACCCTGAGAAAACCATAATTCAAAAAGAGACATGTACCACAATGTTCACTGCAGCACTATTTACAATAGCCCGGACATGGAGGCAACCTAAGTGTCCATCAACAGATGAAGGGATAAAGAAGATGTGGCACATATACACAATGGAATATTACTCAGCCATAAGAAGAAACGAAATTGAGTTATTTGTAGTGAGGTGGATGGACCTAGAGTCTGTCATACAGAGTGAAGTCAGAAAGAGAAAAACAAATACCGTATGCTAACTCACATATATGGAGTCTAAAAAAATGGTACTGATGAACCTAGTGGCAGAGCAGGATAGAGAAGAAAAAAAATGTCATGAAGTACCTAGGGATAAGACAGGAATAAAGACACAGACCTACTAGAGAATGGACTTGAGGACAAGGGAAGGGGGAAGGGTAAGCTGGGATAAGTGAGAGAGTGGCATGGACATATATACACTACCAAGTGTAAAACAGATAGCTACTGGGAAGCAGCCGCATAGCACAGGGAGATCAGCTCGGTGCTTTGTGACCACCTAGAGAGGTGGGATAGGGAGGGTGGGAGGGAGGGGGACGCAAGAGGAAAGAGATATGGGAACATATGTATATGTATAACTGATTCACTTTGTTATAAAGCAGAAACTAACACACCATTGTAAAGCAATTATACTCCAATAAAGACATTAAGAAAAAGAGGTAACATTTAATTGAGCTGTTACTATTTACCAGGCAATGTGCTAAGGAATAAACATGTATATATAATTAAATCCACAGAACAAAGTAGGTACAGAACAAGGTACTATTTATTAACTCCATTTTGTAATTAAGAAGTAGAGGCTCAGAGGGTGATTTATTTGTCCCAAAAGGGAAAGAGTTAACAAAATGTCTAATCCCTCTCTCTGTGGGAAAATAAATTTAGTGAAAGAGGCAAAAGAACTCTACACTGTAAATGAGGAAACACTGCAGAGTTGCAATCTCAATCAAAAAGTAAGTTTTTATCTAGAAATTGAGAAGCTGGCTCTAAGATTTATATGGAAGTACAAAGGACCTAGAGTAGTATTCCAGTCACTATGGCTGTACAACAAATTACCCCAAAACTTCATTCACAGAGCAAAACAATCACTTTTATACTCCCTGACTCTATGGATTAGGAATTCAGACAGGATACAGCTCATCCCTGTTCCATATGTCTGTGGCTTCAGCTGGAAGAATTACAGGCAGGCGTCTGGAATCATCTACTACATTCACACATACAGGCTGCCTTGCTCTGGGTTAGTTTGGGCTTCCTTACAGCATGGTGGCTAGGGTCAAGGCTGCCTGTCCCAAGAAAGGGAGTAAGAGAGTAAGGAAACTCAAGGGCTCAGCAGAAGCTATATTACCATTTAAGACCTAGCCTCCAAAGCCATGCAGTGTTACTTCCACTGTATTCTGTTGCAGCAGTCACAAACTTCCACTCAGATTCGAGAGGGAATATAGACCCCAGTACTCAGCAGGAGGAGTGTCAAAGTCACACAGAAAAAAACAGCATATGGAATGGGGAGATATTGCTGCAATCACTTAGGAAAATACAGTGTGCCACCAGTGGCCAAAACAATTGTGGGGGAAAAAGCAACAAAGTTCAAAGAATCTCAAGACTTCTTATAAAACTACAGTAACACACAGGTAACTAATTTCAAGACTTAGAAAAGTACCCTATTTGACACAGTGTAGAACTGACCTAAGCATATAAAAATATATCAGTGGAAGAGAATATAGAGTCTAGAAGTAGATCTACACATACAGTCATTTGATTTTCACATGGCACCAAAGTTATTCAATAGGGAAAGAAAGTCCTTTCAACAAATTGTGTTAGAACTATTAGGTATGTGTATTAAACAAACAAAAAAACCCTCAATCCCTACTTTACACAATCACAAAATATAACTGAAGAATTAATTCAAGATGGACCATAGATACTAATTTAGCAAAGCCAAAATATGGATGTTTAAGGAACTGGGCCTTCTATGGCCTCACAAGTAGTTAAATGAAAATTTTTGTTCTAACGTAACCGCAAAACATTACTGCTGTGTTGAAGAAGAAACTCTCTCCCTGGGTTAAAGAACATCACTGAAAACAAGAATGAGTTTTGAGTTTTGTTTTAATGTCATTTTAACAAGCTCCTTAGCTCAATAGAGGGCTCCAGCCAAAAGGGATCAAATCACAGACACTGAGTTCACCCAAAGTCACTCAGTCATTCAACACACACTGCTAAGCACTATACCGACCAGTCAGCAGCCTTGCTTGTGAGCCCAGGAGAGCAATGATTACAGTATTATGTGATCATCAATATGATAAAGATTGAAATTCCTAATGTCAGCCTCAAAGTTTCTCCCACCAATTTCCTAGGTGCAAATATCTGAGCAAACTATACATTTTAACTAAATAAGGGCAGTCTGCTCTGCAGGAAAATAATTCCATTGTGCATTCCAACACCTTTGGGTCACCTCAATTCAGGTGTGCTGGTAAACGGTTTGGTTTGTTTTAGATTTTTTTTTAATCTGGACCATTTTCAAAGTTTTTATTGAATTTGTTACAATATTGCTTCTGTTTTATGCTTTGGCTTTTTGGCTAGGAGGCACGTGGGACCTTAGTTCCCCCATCGGGGATGGAACCTGCACCCCCTGCACTGGAAGGTGAAGGCGTAACCACTGGACCGCCAGTGAAGTCCCCAGGTAAACGTTTCACAAGCGCGCTGGGGTGGGGGGAGGGCTGACTAGTAGTGTATACCAACATCCAGGGTGTGACGTCACTGACGTGTGACAGCGCTGAATGCGGAGCTGGCAAGAGACGCGACTTATCACGCTACGTTATTTCCACCACACAGACACAACAGATGTCCAGAACCTCAAGAGTACAGATAATAACTAAACATGGCAAACAATAAGGAAGTAATGAATTTTGAGCATTTTCACCCTGTTTTTAACATAATTTATGTAATTTTAAATTTATATAATTGAGTTTTTGATAATGGTTCTGTGAGCCAGTACTGAACTGAACATAGACTGAAGCATTCAAAGAAGTAGGATAAGAAGCACAACTGAAAGACGTGGTCCACTGTGTATTTTATTACAGGCTTTTTTTTCACGGACTCTCCCCTTCACTACGCGGACTAAATAGGCGATTTCCAAGAACCATACCACGTGTACTCTTTCAAAACCATCAATAGCACAAGTAGAGGCGGCCTGCACGCGGAAAGACGCCGGCCCGGTGTTTGAAAAGACACTCCAAAGGGACAAAGACGCTGCCTTAGTCTCAAGGTGCCAGAGTGCTTCCGGGAACAGGGACAAAATGTCTCCAGGCCGAGGCTGTCGGGGGCGGGGCCGGAAGGCGGAGGAGCCCGGCCGGAGTCAACAGCGAGGGCAAGTCCGGCTCCAGCCCGGCCACTGACCTTGGCCGGACCTCGGGAGCGGCCGGGCCACAGAGGAGCTCCAGGCGCCCGCCCCGCCCCTGCGGCGCTCGGGCCCCCCAGGGGCACTGCTGGGCCTGGGAGGCGCGGAGCCCGTCTCTTCCGGAGCCCGGGAAGTCGGCTCCTCGCGGCGCCACCGGCGAGCGCCCGTCCTTACCTTGACTGGCTGCGGCCATTTCGGCGAGCTCGTCTCGCGATGACACCTGTAGGGGCTCGGCTCGGTAAGGCGCGGAGTGGCGCGCCACCGTCGGCGCTAGCTGGCTTCCGGCACGTGGGGTAGATGTTTCCATTCCCACGGCGGCGGCGGAAGAGGCGGGGCAGGGCGGGGCGGGGCACGGGGCGGCTAGTCCCCTTCCCCGGGCGCAGCCGCTTCACAAGGCGCCGAGGGCGGTGTCAGAAGCCCCGCGGCGCCGACCCCCAGGCGCGTCGGGACACGCGTGCGCGGAAGGTCTCTCAAGGAGGAGTAATGCCGCAGCAAGTAGTGTAGCTCGCAGCTCGCCTGGAAGGGGGTTCCCCGTGCGCGACCGCAGTGCGGCCTTTCGACAGTGAAGACTGCTTCACTCCTTACTTTACTAAAAATAAAGAAAGCGGGCTTGTAGTGGTTGCTCATGTTAACATTGAGCACGTATTTATCAGTGCCCGCTCTGTGCCCGACGCTGTGCTACTGGAAGAAGACAGACATTTAAGAAACATTGCAGTCCCAGTGACCGAGACGGGCTCAGAAAGGAAAGCCCTAGCTGCCCGCAGCGCCCGCCGAGCCCTTTAACCACGTGCCGCGGCGCACCTCCCCGCCCCAGCCCCAAGCGACAGCTTTCGCTGTTACTCCGTCTCAGTTCACGGCAACGCCACCTTTGCAAAACCCTTGCTGTTTATTCTGAACTCCTCTTTCTCAAAGCCCACAAACCCAGTTCATCAGCAACCAGCAGAAGCGCCACCTTCACAATGAATCCAGCCCTGCTCGCCCCTCCACTGCTTCCGTCCCAGTCCAAATCACAGTCGTTTCTCGCCCTCAGTTAACAGGTCACCTGCTCCTCAGGCACGCCTTCCATGACCATCCTCATTTAAAATTGCAGCCTAGTACACCCCTCCTTCCCCTTCTCCTACTTACTTTCCTTTTGGGCACAGTACTTATTTCACCTTCTAACATACGTAAGGTATTCCTGTTTTTCAGGTATTGCTTACCGTTTCTCAGTTGTTTCTTTTTCACTGCTCTGCACCCAGTGCCTAAGACACTGTCTGGTTAGGACAAATGGGTAGTTGTGTGCTCTTTGGCAAACCATTAACCTCTCTGCCCCTCAGATGGTTCATCTGTACTCACTTTGCAGTCTTATTGTGAGGATTAAATCACATAATGTGTAAAGCTCATGACAGAATTATCACTCTGTATTGTGACTATGTATCTACCTTTTTGTCCCCGCTGCTGCAGCATGACTCCCAGAAGACAGGAACTGGATTTTATTCATCTCTGAAGCATGGACGTATAGTAAAAGGGTTAGGAGCAAGACTCCTGGAGCCCAATTAAATGGGTATGAATGCTACAATTTACAAACTGTGTGACCATGGCCAAGTTGCCTAACGTCTCTGTGCTTCAGTTTCATCACCTGTACAATGAAGACAAGAATGCTTGCTGCATTAGAAAGCACTTAGAACAGTTCCTGGAATATATTACATGCCAGCTATTATCTCTGCAAACTTGTGCCTGGCAGAGAGAAGGTCTCAGCAAATGTTTACCCAAGGGGCTTCTTCCTGATTGTTTCCAAGCTGGACAATACCTTGCCAATGGCTCCCAAACACATTCCTATCCGTGCAGAAGTGGACTGTCCGTGATAACACTTCTTATAGAAACCCTGATCAAGATTCTTATTAGCTCCTATACTTTGAGGCCCTTGGGAGGCTCTCATGCCTCCTAATATACATTAAACTGAGTAGGTTCTCTGCTTGAGCTCAGCATGGCTATATTTTGATGTAAGGAGATATAGCCTATACTCAGGCCAAATGTAAACAACCTTAAGAAGCATCAGGTAGCAACGATGCAAGGGAAATAGATACGTGGATGCTGGGTAGTTATGAGTGCTCTGTAAGCAAATGCAGCCAAGAGAGATATCGGTAGTGCCGGTGGGGCTAGAGAACTTACAGTGTCAAGGCGCTGGTCCAGATTTGAGCTGATTAGAAGGTGAGATTTGAGCCAAGACTTGCAGGAGATGTGGGAGTGGAAACGTGTGGCTATCTGGGAAAAGGGGTTTCAGGTAGAGGAAACAGCAGATGCTAAGGTCCAGGTGCAAGGGTGTGCTTGGTGTTTTAAGGAAGAGCAAGGAGGCCAGTAGCTGGAGTGAGATGAAACCTTGGAGGTGGGGGGAAGGGACATGCAGATCATGGGGAAGACTCTAGGCCATGGTCAAAATGTAGGATTATACTCTGAGTGAGGCCAGAAGCCAGTGGAGGTTTCTGAGCAAAGAAGTAACTGGATCCGCTTTATGGTTTTAAAGGTCATTCATTGGTGTCTGTGAGGGGCAAGGGCGGAAGCAGGGAGACTGTTAGAATATTACTCTTGCTGGTGCAGGTGGATTCCAGAATCTTCAACAACATCAGCCCCCTCTTTCCTTTCCTCAAAGGTTCTGAGCAAAGCAGCATTCTTGTGCCCCTGCTGCTTTCAGAGGTGAACGGGTTAAGCTTTAGCTCAGCCTCCCTTTTCCTACTCAGTTCTTCCTGTGCTGCTTCCCACTGCCAAAAAGGAAGCAATCCTATCCGTCACTGCTGAGCGCTAATGCTGCTGTCACTCCAGCCAGTCAAGTTCCCTAAAGTCCTTTGAGAAAATTGTGGGACTTTTCACTAAATCATACAAAATTTACCTTTTTTCTCCTGGGAGCCAAAGATATTTTTAGAGAAGAATTAATCTTTCGTTTCTCCAGTCGAACATTTTCTAGCAATCAGAGCCATGCAAATTGAGCTCTCCACCTGCTTCTTTCTGTGCCTTTTGCCTTTCAGCTTTGGTGCCATCAGAAGATACTACCTGGGCGCGGTGGAACTGTCCTGGGACTATATGCAAAGTGAACTGCTCAGTGAGCTGCACGTGGACACAAGGTAAAGGCCTGTTCTAGATGGCCGGTCAGGATGGTGGGGCTGTGACTCTGGCTGTTTTGTCCATTGCTTCTCTTTGTCACATGCTGCCACACGGGAAACTAGAGAGTGGAGTCGAGTGAGGGCGAAGAGGCAAGCAGCATAAGAGACAGACCGAAACTTCCCTCAGCCTACCCCACAGCTTCCACAGGGAGAAGAGCCCTAAGACCCATCAATATTACATGCAATTTTGCTGTAAGGAGAGTATTAGCCAGGAGTTCAGAAACTTTTCATCTTTTCTGGGTTCTGGTGCATTTGGGGAGAGTAGTATTAAATAATCTTTCCAATATTATCTATGGTTGTTGATTTATTCAGATTTTTCTACCTCTTCTTCAGTCAATATTGGTTATATACATTTTCCTAGGAAGCAATCGGTTATCCCTAGATTTGATAATGTATTGGTATCAAGTTACATAATAGTCTTGGGATATTGTTAAACTGTTCTGTGTCTGTAGTTATATCTCCATTCTTAGCTTGTGTATGTTCTCTTTACCTCTCATAAATAATATTTCCAGGAAGTTTCTCGATTTTATTGCTTTTGTCAGGACCCATCTTTTGGTTCTATCAATTTCTGTTTTTACTTTCATCAATTCATTTCTTCTTCCTAGCTTCCTTTGGTTCATTTAGTTGATCTAACTTTTTGCTTATTGAGTTGAATGCTGAAGTCATTTGTTTTAAATTTTGTTTTGTTTTCTTTAAATGTGTATTATAAAGATTTAAACCCAATACATATATAGTGGTAATGTAAATATTAAATATGGTCATGTCATACATACGTTACAATCTTTTCTGTTCTTTTTGCTTTGCTCCCCACTCCTTTTACTTGAACCCCCTTCTTGATTATCCCCAATCAGGTAACCCTAGTATGGTAATATATATTCATGTACACGCACGTATGCACATATATGCAAATAAAGGTTTTCTTGGTCATTGTTTTACAAAAATGGGATATTACACACTATTCTCACTCACTAACACCTGATAGAATTCTGTCCAAGACAGTTGGCATAACTTCAGTCTTTTTAATGGCTAAATAAAATTCCCTATTATTCCAGGTTTTTGGCCATTATATCCTATATCATTACATACTGATGCTTTTATTCCTATAGGACACATTCTCAAGAGGGATATTGCTGGAATGAAGGGAATATTTCCTTTTTAGTTTTAATTTCCAAAAAAGGCTAGAACTCTTCAAACATTTCTACCATCAACATATAGGAGTGCCCTTCTCCCTGCATTCACATCAGCAATAAGAAGTTTTACCTTGTTTTTTAATCTTTGCCAATCTAGTAGATATGGAGTGATATTTCATCATTACCATAATCACATTCCTTTTATTTCTAATGAGGCTGAACGTCTTTTTAAATGCTTGTTGACTACTGCATTTATATTTTGAGGTTTGACTATTCACATGTTTTGCCCATTTTTCTTTGGGCGCTTTCACTTTTTTTTAGATTATGAGAACTATTTTATTCTTACAAGTATTAATAGCCTATCGCAAGGCACCGTTTATCAAACAATACATCTTTTGTCACTGATTTGAATAAAACATTCATCATGTAAAATTCTCATATATATTAGTATCTATTTCATTAAATTTCATTAAATTTATACATAAATTTTATTAATATAATAAGTGTAAGTAATTTATTAGGACATTTATCCCTATGCATTTTATAAATATGTTGCTATTGTTAATCAAATGTTTTCTCTTATGTTCTTGATGTTAAGTACCAGAATAGAGAAAAGCTATTGGTTTGTGTATATTCATCTCAAATCTAGCTACCTTACTGAATTCTCATATAAATTCTAATAATTTTACATGGCAGTCTCTATGTGTATTGAATCATATTCAAAATAAGACAGATTCTAGCTCTTTTCCAATGTTTAATCAGTTCTTTCTTTTTCTTACCTTATTGATTTTACTTGAAACAGTCTTCATATTTTGCTTTTTAGAATAACATTTGCTGTTTGTTCTTGATAAGTGGTCTTTGTTACTCCTTGCCATAAAATTTTCATTAGTAATGGCTTTTCAGCATTCTAGCATCATATGAATTTCGGCCTTTAATATGTTGAGGACAAATAGATTATGTCAGTAGACTTCCTGACATTGAATATCCTTACATTCTTGGAATAAAATCTAATGTTCATACAATTTGATTATTGTTGGGTTCTATGTGCTAATATTTTTTTAGACACTGTGTGCCTTTATTATGTGGAATTGATCTATAGCTTTATTTTTTAATTGAAGTATAGTTGATTTATAATATTGTGTTAGTTTGAAGTGAGGAGCATAGCGATTCAGTATTTTTACATATTATATTCCATCATAGGTTTTTAGAAGATAATGGTTACAGTTCCTTGTGCTATACTGTATATCCTTGTTGCTTACGTATTTTATGTATAGTAGTTTGTGTCTGTTAATCCCATACCCTTAATTTGTCTCTCCCCCCTTCCCTCTCCCCTTTGATAGCCATGTTTGTTTTCTATATCTGTGAGTCTGTTTCTGTTTTGCATATACATTCATTTGTATTATTTTTTAGATTCCACGTATGAGTGAAATATATAGTATTTGTCTTTCTGTGTCTGACTTATTTCACTAAGCATAATATTCTCTAGGTCCTAAGCATAATATTCTCTAGGTCCATCCATGTTGCTACAGATGGCAAGATTTCATTCTTTTTTATGGCTGAGTAGTATTCCATTGTGTGTGTGTGTGTGTGTGTGTGTGTGTGTGTGTGTGTGTGTGTGTGTGTAAAACACATCTTCTTAAGTCAATTGTCTGTTGATGGGCACTTGGGTTGTTTCCATGCCTTGGCTATTGTAAATAGTGCTACTATGAACATTGGGGTACATGTATCTTTTCAAATTACTGTTTTCATTTTTTTCTGGATATATAACTTTATTTTTTACTATTATTATTAGATTTGGTATTAAAGTTTTATTGGCTTTATCAGATGAATTGGTGAGTGTTCTATCCTTTTCTATTGCCTAAAATAGCTCAGATAACATTAGAGTTATCTGTTGTTTTAAAGTTAGATAAGACTCACATATGAATCCATTTGGTCCAAGTGACATTTGCAATATCTTTAATCATCTCTTCAGGCTCTTCTATGTTAACTAGTCAAATCAAAATTCAACTTATTTTTGGAGTCAGCTTTAATAATTTTATACCTTTCTAGGAAATCATTTCCTTTATTTTTTCAATTTTGTTGCCACTGTGTTGCATATAGCACTCTCTCATGATTCTTTTACTCCACATCATCTGTAGCTATTTGCCCTTTCTCATTCTTAAAGTCCTAAATTTTTGTTATTTACCTTTTCTACATGAACAAGTTTATAACGGACTTCTCTTTGGTTGTTGTTGGGGGTGGTCTTTTCAAATAATGAGCTTTTGGCTTTTTTTGTTCTTCTTCGTTATTTTTTTTAAATTAATTAATTTATTTTATTTATTTTTGGCTGGATTGGGTCTTTGTTGCTGTGCACGGGCTTCCTCTAGTTGCGGTGAGCGGGGGCTACTCTTCGTAGCGTTGCCCGGGCTTCTCATCGCGATGGCTTCTCTTGTTGCGGAGCATGGGCTCTGGAGCACAGGCTCAGTAGTTGTGGCTCAAGGGCTCTAGAGTGCAGCCTCAGTAGTTGTGGCGCACGGGCTTCGTTGCTCCACGGTATGTGGGATCTTCCCAGACCAGGGCTCAAACCTGTGTCCCCTGCATTGCCAGGCGGACTCTTAACCACTGTGCCACCAGGGAAGTCCCTGGTTATTTTTTATATTTAATTAATTTTCATATTTTATCTTTATCAACGATAGTTTCTTTTGGCTTGTCATGCTATATTTTTTCTAATATCTTAGGGAAAATAATATGTTCTTTTCTCTTTCTTTTGTCCTTTGTTTTTAACAGTGAAGGCATTTAAAGCTATACGTTTTTCTCTGAGAACAATTTTTCCATATCCCATAGGTTATGTTATGAAGAGTTTTCTTTTCATTGTTTTCAGTAGAGTCTGTAATATCCTCTTTGATTTCCTTTAGAAGCATGATTTTTAATCACATTTTTAATTTGGTTGTCAAGTTATTTTTTTGGTATTTGGATCAGCTTTGAGCATCCTGTTAGTTTCCTACTGCTGTGTAACAAATTACCTTAAACTTAGCAGTTTGCAACAACATCCATTTATCATCTCCCAGTTTCAGTGGGTCAGAAGTCCAGGTGGGCTCAACTAGATACTCTGCTCAGGATCATACAAGGCCAAAATCAAGGTGTTGACAGGGCTTTGCTCCTTACTGGAGACTCTGTAGGGGAATCCACTTCCGGGCTGAATTGGAATTTAGTTCCTTCTCTCAGTTCCCATGCGGCACCCTCCATCTTCATGCTAGCAAGAGTGCATCAAGTCTGTTTCATGCTTCGGATCTGTCTAACAGAACATATTCATGAGCATAACACCAAACGGCAAAGGTCACGAGGAACAACATTTTGCCTACCACAGGTGTAGTTTACATACAATGAAACACGCAGATTTTCAAATGTACAGTTTGATACGCTTTGGCAAACGCATGCAAGTTACATAACCACCACCCTAGTCAACCCTCCTGCAACTTTTCAGTGAGTCTCTCTACCCTTACCTGGCACCAGGCAATAAGCTCCTTTCTGGAATTACAGATGCGCTTTTGGAGTTACAAGACTTTTATATCAGTAGATTCATACAGTATGCATTCTTCAGTGTCTGGCTTTTTATCTTAAGCATCGTGATTTGGAAATTCACCTAGGTTGTTGCATGAAGTTGTTCTGTCCTTTTTATTGCTGATTACTACTCAATTATGGGAATATATCACAATGTGTATATCTTTTCCCTGCCACATGGACCTTTGGATTGTTTCCAGGGGCTAATATAAATAAGCCTGCTATGAACATACCTGTGCAAGTTTTTGTGTGGCCATCTGCTTTCCTTTATCTTACATAAATATCTAGGAGTGAAATTGCTGGATCATGCTGAAATGCATGTTTAACTTTATAAGAAACTACCAACAGATTTCTGGAATGGTTGTACCATTTTGTACGCTCACCAACAATGCATGGAAGTGCCAGTGGCAACACACACTGGACAATATTTGATGTCACCAGTATTTAATTTTAGTCATTTTAATGACTATGTGGTGGTATCTTATGTATGTTTAATTTACATTCTCTGATAACTAAAGATGCTGAGCATCTTTGCATGTGTAATTGACCATTCCTGTATCTTATTTAATAAAATGTTTATTCAAATCTTCGGCCCAGTTTTAAATTGGGTTGTCTTATTATTGTTGAGTTTTGAGAATTCTTTGTATATTCTGGATAGAAGTGAATTTTCAGATATACCTGTTTTCAATATTTTCTCCCAGCACAAAGAGTTTCATTTTAATGAACTCCAATTTATCTATTCTTTTTTCCACTGGTTGCTTGTGGTTTTGGTGTCATATCTAAAAAGCCATTGCCAAATCCAAAGTCACAAAGATTTACACCTGTTCTCTTCTAAGAGGTTTGTAGTTTTAGCTCTTATATTTAGTTCTTTGATACACTGAGTTAACTTTTGTGTATGGTTTAAGGAAGCGATCCAAGCCTGTGGTTGTGCAGTGTTAATGATCCTGAAGTAGAGGCCCAGATGGTCGGTAGCCTGGTATCTAAATGAACCATTGACCATTTATCCATTAATGTTGGTCTTTTTGAAGATTAATATTGAAATATTTGTACTTAATACATTGTGCTTGTATTATAGTTTTCATCTAACACGCAGGCTGAGGTATAGTGAATAATAGACCGAGTGTAAAATTGAATTGAATGGAGAAAATGATTTATTATCTAGCTTTCTGTTGTTTTATAGGCAGTCACATGTATTTACCAGGAAAAAGTTGATAGAATTTTTATTTTGATGACACCATTTTATAGTCTAGATTATTTTGATACTGATTAACAGGATAAGCTGACTCTGGACACATCCTGACAACCTCTGCCAAGGTCTGAAACAAACATCTGGGAAAATTCAGTTTTGTATTATCTATTCCTGCAGCTGCTCAACTTCTTCTAAGCAAGGGTCAGGGAATATAATAGGTTTTCCGATTGGTTTTAGATAAAATGTGAAAGAACAGTTCAGGTCAAGGACATTGTTGCCAAATATATTTGGCAAGATTTATATATCAAACCTCAAGGGAAATACACAAACAAAAAACCCACATAAGTTAGGAAGGAGTAAAATCTGTGAACCCGGGAACATTTTGTCACTTACTGTGCAGATTACCCTGAATCTGAGACATAAATCACGTCCCACTTGACTAGGGCCTAGGCCTTCTGTTTCTGTCTCACAATCTTGATCTTTTATCTGGCTTTTGGTTTTCACTCTTCCCTCAGAGAGAGAAAAATTTGTTTTCTGTGTGCTCGTGATCCTGTTCCTTCTCTGCTCGTCCAAGCTCTTGATCTAGTAAACATTTTTTATGTCTTATATTTTCATTTTAGTCATAAATATTAAAGTGAAAGTACTGTGCTAGTGTATGTCAAAATACCTATCTCTGGACATGGGTCTGAGTCTTGTTAGAAACCAATGGAAACTTTGGAGAAACTGAGTAGGGTAGACTCAGGAGAACCAAGGAGATGGAGTGGGAAAAGGGGAAGGGAACAAACTAGGGATGAGTTGATGACTGTGGAAGGGCATAGTCTCAAAGTGGCCAGGAGGTGGGACAAATGAACCGAAGGGAGGAGTATACTCAATGATGTAGGCATCAAATAATGTAAAATGACTAAAAGCCATGTAGGTCTATGCCTAGGCTAATGCCATGGAAATTTCTAGAGATGGATGAAATTACAGCACATTTAAATATGAATTAATATCACCATTTGGGTTCCCCAGAAGCAGACTGTGAGATGGATATCAACGTGCAGGAATTTTATTTAGAGTGTTCTTGGGATCAATACCTGGGAAAGCAGGGGAGGGCGGAGGGAGAAGCTGGGCCGCAGTGCAGGCCAGTCCTACAAGGAGCTCTGGAGCGGGAATGACCCTTCTGAGTTGTCCCACTTGGGCCAACGCGGCCGGGCCCCCTGTGTCTCCGTACTGATCAGTCATTAAGCACTGGCTCTCGTGGGAAGGGGCGAGGCTATCCTAGGAAGGGGCGCGGCTATCCTGGGAAGGGGCGTGGCTATCCTGGGGAGGGGGCGTGACCTGCTCCAGAAAGGGGCTGTGGTCTGCTCTGGGAATGGGCGTGGCCTCCCTGAGAAGGGCCAGTGGGCTGCTTTGGAAAAGGGGCGTCCAGGCCCTGTGGGCGGGGCATGAGCCCGGCGGGCCGCTCCTCGAAGATACCGGAGCTGAGGGCTGTCCTCCAGCAGCACCCACCCCCCAGGTGGCCGGGTTCGAGTACCTTCCTGGCCGCCCCCTCCCCATCGCCATCACAGCCCCCGCTCACTCACTGTCCGTGTGCTCACCTGCATCGGGGGCAGCTTCTCCAGGCCCCAGGGGCCGTCTCATCGCGCCCCTCACCTGGTGTGGCTGCCCTGGGGTGTGACCCACTCCTGCCTGCTTCGCGTGAGACAGCCCTCCCCCCTGGTGGTCGTGCCCCGGGGGCTCCTCGTCTGGCGCGCCGCTCCTTGGGTACGGTAGCCCCAGGTGCCCAGGCGGCGCCCCTGCTTCTCACTCAGTGAGACTCTTGTGTTTTGTGCTGTGAGGACCTTCTACACTGCCGAGCCCAGAGCTGCAGGTGGAGATGGGCGGCGCAGACTCCCCGGGTGGGTCACGGGGGAAGAGAGGTTCTTTTGCTGCCATTCTTTGGTTCCTAAACCCGTGTGTTCTCATTGGGGCCACAGAACCATCTTTGAATCAATGCATATCCAGCACCTTGGAGGTTGACCCTCTATCCTTATGGAGCCCTGCCTCCAAGCTGGAGCTTTAGCTGTGCCTTTAAGAGGTCATTCCATTGCTCTCTCTGTCTGGCAGCTTCTGTATGGGGTGGCATCTGATAAAGCCAGTGGATGCCATGGTCATGGGCTCACTCCAGCACCTCCTTTGCTGTACAGTGGTCTCCTGGTCTGATATGATATCATATGGGATCCTACATCAGTGAATCAAACCCTCTGTGAGCCCTCAGACAGTGGTGCTGGCTGAGGCCCTGCAGGCAGGAAAGCTAACATATCCCTGAAATACATGTCTCTTCTCTTCAGAATGAAGAGCCAGCCCTTCTAGGGTGGAAGGGATCCAATGCAATTTGCCACCGAATCGCTGGCTGGTCTCCATGATGGACAGTGCCCAGTTAGGAACTCAGCATTGGTTTCTGTTGCTGGCAGGTTGGATTTGGGGAGGCAACTCAAGTTAAATCAGCCTTAGTCAGTGGGAACCCTTGCTTTTGGGTCCATGCATTCATTCTCTCCACGCCTCCACAGCCACTTGGCTCACATCTTGCCAGCACTGAGATGGCCCATGTAGAGGCTGGCTAATGGTAATCGTCAGTCATTTTGTCTGTTATTGTTTTGCACTTCTTCCACAGTAGCTATTCTCTGATGGCGTTAACATATGACATGAAGGTTTTTTATTTTGTACCCACTCACTAATATGCCTTCGCCCCAGACATCCTTGTCCTTGACCTTCCAGTCCTTTTCTTTCTAGGCCCTTGAACAGCCAGCCAAGCCATTTGCTGCTGTCCATTAGTCTGTATATATTGGAACCTTGGGCGGTTTTCTCTTTCTGCTCAAAGTGAACAACCAACATTAGGCAGAATTTGGCCCACCGGGAGATTACCCTTCACCATTGTCCATTGAATCCACCCCTGAGTGGGGCTGTAATACAACAGCAGTCAATTTTTGGCTCGTGCCTGAATACCAAGCTGACCCAACTGCACATAATCTCAGGCTTCTTCCCCCCCAGCAACCGGCCGTCAGGGACCCCCCACATGACTGTGGGTGTGACTTGAGGTAAAGGTGGCTGTGTAGCACGAGTAGATGAGATGGGCCTCTGACAATCTGCTCATTCAGCCTGCTCGTGCACTCTGGTCCATGCAGATCCCCACGCCTGCCTCCGTAAATCAGCTCCTTTTACTGGAAGGGCTTCCTTATCAGTACGCTGGCTTCTGGCCCTCAGCCAGTACATAGAGTCACTTGTCCTGGCCTTGGGCTGGCCGAGCTGCTCCCGGCACGTGCTTTCTCGGGTGTCCTGGAAACCCTGGGATTGAGTGAGCTGCAAGGCTCCCTGGGAGGGGAGGGCTGTCAGGGAGGAGAGAATTAAGTCAGTCTCATCTTTGCCTCCTCCTTGAGAGAGGTGTACGCAAAACAGTGCACACTTGGAAGGAGTGTCTTCAGTCCATCTGCTGCCCCATCCCTCCAAGGCTGCTGAGGTCTTCCTCTGTGACTGTCGCTTGGCCAGTTTCTCTCGCGCTTGCAACAATCTTTATGTGAAGCAAGAGCTGCTAAACTGTTAGGTGCCGGCTCACCATTTTCAGGCTCGGCCAAACCCTTGTGTCTTCCGAAGGGGCGTCTCCCTCCTTTCCTGGGCTTGTCCTTCCTCCTTGGTTTCAACACTGACTAGGGCTCACAGGGCTTCCTTCTGCAAGTGGCTGTCTGGTGTGTCTGCCTGTGTCTATGCCTCTTCTTTCCATCGTCGCCTGCCGTTCGTGTTGAGCGCGACTCCCAGAAACTCGCATAGCAGCGTCTGCTCTGTCTGCCATTCGATGCACGTTTATTTTTCACCAGAGCCGTTCAAACCTACGTCTCTGGGCCACACCCCTCATCAGAGCTCCAGGGGCACAAACTCGGGGACCTACCAGATGGTTCCACCCTGCTGGGTACCAGCTTCGCCTTAGCATAGCCGCAGTTTGGGTGGGCGGAGGGCCACTGTGTGCCTCACGAAAGAGCTCTGACAGCCTCACGCCTGCCCTTTCGCTGGGAAGCACCGTTTGGGGGCCTTTTAAGTTTTCGGTCGTTCTGAGCGGGGTTCTGCTAATCACGGGCGACAGCATTGCCACAGATTTATGGCTGTCGGTGAATTAGCTGAAGCACATGGGATGAAAGAGAATGTTGCCAACAACATTGTGCAAGTAGTGACAACTTCTGTGCTTCCTTGGGTGATTTTATAGCTGTTTAAGCACACAAATTTCAAAAAAAAAAAAAGGATTGTCTGCTTCTTTTCTTTTGTGTATGTATGTGTGCGGGAAGTTTATTGGGAGGAGTTCATTGGGGCTCAGCTTACCGAGGCTCACCAAGTGCCTGGATAGTTTCCCTGAGGAATGATGACATATCAGGGCCTTAGCGTTGGTCTCTGTCCCTGGCAAGCTGGACATCTACAACAGCAGTAGCTAGATCAGCCGTGGTGAGTCCATGATGTTGAGCCCACGCATAGTCACCATCATGGCTCCTCCATTTATATGTCCATCTTGGCAGCATTGGGGTGCCAACGACTGAGGCTGGCTAACATCAACTGGCTAAGTCATTCAGTTTACTTGGTTGTTTGGTGCAGTTTCCTTGGCAGAAAGTGCAGCATTTATTGCAAGACGCCCAACCTGGGGCCAAGCAAGGAGAACGGGCAGCTCATATGCTCAAAAGACCCGAACACCCCGATGGCTTTCGGGGAAGGGCTTTTGAAGGCAAGGTGAGGGAGGGGGTGGCGGGATACCTGATCAGCTTATGGACGTTCTTCTGACGGGTTGGCGGTGAGGTAACCAGGTGGTATTTCGGGAGGGAGTCAACATCATCAGCCTTCTGGTTCCAGTGGTCTGGGGTCTACACGCCGGTGGTCAGCATGCCCTTACCTTCTTCCGCCCGGTGGGGGTCTTAGTATCTGCAAAACAACTCAGGGATATGACTCAGGGTATGATCTCTAGCCCTTGAGGAGCAAATTTCTCTCTCCTTTTCAGTGTTGGAAGTTTCTGTTGTTATATGCTCAAGCTCAGAGATTTTTTCCTGACAATATCCAGTTTACTAAGGAGCCTATCGAAGGCACTCTTCATTTCCATTACAGTGTTTTTGATCTCTACCATTTCTTCTTGATTTTTCTTAGAATTTCCATCTCTCTGCTTCTATTATCCATCTGTTCTTACATGTTGTCTACTTTTTACATTAAAATATTTAACATATTAGTCATAGTCTTTTTTTTAATTTCTGGTCTAATACTTCCAACATTCTTGTCATATCTGACTCTAGTTCTGCTGCTTGTTCAGTCTCTATGAACTGTGGGGTTCTTTTTTAATGCCTTTTAGTGTGCCTTGTAAGTTTTTGTTGAATGATGGATGTGATGCACTGGATAAAAGGAACTTCGGTAAATTAGGCCTTTAGTAACGTGGTGGTGAGGTGAGGGGAAGTGCTCTATAGCCCTGTGATCAGGTCTCAGTCTTTCAGTGAGCCTGTGCCCCCGGACTGTGGACTTCACCACTGCTTCTCAGTCTCACCCCTTGACACAGGCTGGCTAGAGTTGGGTATTTCCTTTCCTCTACATGGAAGGAGAAGCAGGGTGATGTTGGGTATCTTCCTTCTTCCAGGTAGATGAAGCTGTGATTAAAATCCCAGAATGATAAGCTCTGGTAAAATAATTTCTCATGAGGGTAGGCATAAGAACAGAATGCTCTGGCATATTTTAACTTTTTTTATTTTTATTATTTTTTAAAATTTATTTATTTTATTTCCTACTACAGCACTGGTTCCCACAGGCATTCCTACTTGAAGGTTTCTGTTCTAGTCAGTTGTGATTCTCTGCATTCACCTGTCTCTCTAATTTGGGGGGCAGCAGTTTTCTCTGTGACTTCATATACAGCTTCCAATCTGCCTTGTTAACAGTAGAGGAGAGTGGGGTGGAAGCATTACTTCCAGCTGTTTTTTAAATTATGTTTTATTTTTTTGGCCACACCACACGGCATGCGGGATCTTAGTTCCCCGACCAGGGATCGAACCTGAACCCACTGCACTGGAAGCGTGGAGTCTTAACTACTGGACCACCAGGGAAGTCCCATAGCTGTTTTTTAAAGTGGGTTCAAAGAAGGGTCAACCAAAATGAATGACTTTTTCCTTTTTTCACACAGGTTTTCTCCTAGAGTGCCAAGATCTTTTCCATTCAACACCTCAGCCATGTACAAAAAGACTGTGTTTGTAGAGTTCATGGATCAGCATTTCAACATTGCCAAGCCCAGGCCACCATGGATGGGTAATGCAAACAATATTGACTCATTGTTATGAAACTGGGTATCTTATTTCCTTGCAAGGATTCCCCAGTCTTGGGGCTGCAGTTTTCTTGGCCAGGCTTCCCTTATTACCACCTCTCGGGGAAATACACTGGCTGAATGGTCTCAGTCTTCTTACTGGGCCCTCCTCCTCTGCTTGAGTGCCCTTTATCTTGGACCTGGGTTCATTTTATTTTCTCTCTGCTTCCAATCCCTAGCTGATCTTATCCAGTCTCATGGCTTGAAAATATCATACATGCCAATAAGTCCCAAGTTTATATCTCTAGTTCAGACTGCTTGCTTGATACCTCCACTTAGGTGTCAAATAAGCATGTAACAAGATGTTAAGATGAGACATTTCCTACCTTAGAATGATTGCTCAGAATTATAGGTGACAAGTACCCCCAAATTCTAAAGAGAGATATCAGGCCACCTATTCAGGACTTGGTCAGGTAGTGGTCCAAAATTGGTTCAGCAACCTTTAGCCCATCATATACCTCCAGCCTATATAAAAGAAGGTTAGGAACTTATGAAAGAGTTTAGATTTGAATATTTCTTTTTTTTAAATGTAATTAATTAATTAATTTTTTGGCTGCCTTGTGTCTTTGTTGCTGTGTGCCGGCTTTCTCCAGTTGCCTCGAGCAGGGGCTACTCTTCATTGTGGTGCGCGGGCTTCTCATTGCGGTGGCTTCTCTTGTTGCAGAGTATGGTCTCTAGGTACGTGGGCTTCAGTAGTTGTGGCTCGCGGGCTCTAGAGCGCAGGCTCAGTAGTTGTGGCGCACGGGCTTAGTTGCTCCGTGGTATGTGGGATCTTCCTGGACCAGGGCTGGAACCCATGTCCCCTGCACTGGCAGGCGGATTCTTAACCACTGCGCCACCAGGGAAGTCCCCTTGAGGATTTCTTTTGAAAGCATTTTGGTGTTTTGTATATTCCCATGGGGGGAGGGCGGCCTCTCCCTCATGTCAAGCTGCAGTGAGGGAGGCTTCAGGAGAATCATTTAGAAAACTTGACATAGTTCTTCTGGAGCTTGGAAGATACTGACTAGTGCCTGATTTTTATCTGGAAAAACTTTCAATGCCAGAGTGTTGGGGAGCTTCCCCTGATGGCGTAATAAGGAGAGTGGGCTATAGCAGAGGCTAACTGCACTGCAACTGTTACGTGTGAGACCAGGAAGGTCATAGGACAAGACTCGCTTCAAGAAGACCCTGCCTGAGAGGACTTCCTGCCAGGGCTAGGTGATCCCAACAGAAAAGGTCTATGTGATTGTACTGTCAGAAGCAGAAACTGAGGGGAGAGATAAAGTGACAGCTGGAGAGGGCGTATCCCATGCCAGGGGGAGGTGGAGTAGGGCGTCGCCATATTGAGAGGGAGAGAGTCTCTAAAGAACTCATATAAGTTCTCTAAGAAAGAAAGACCCAGAATTTTGGCATGTGCCACATCCAGGGGGTACCAAAGCCAAGAAAGATCTTGTCAGCATGTCTCTTTTTGCACTTGTCCTTTGTCCACTAGCTCCAACTTTAGAAAGTCCAGAGGCAGTAAAATGAGAAAGCGGTGAAGCCGCCAACCAAACTTCCTTTTCCCATTACAGGTTTCTGAGCCTGTTTCAGAACTGAACTGGAGGAGGGAGGGACCCTTAAATTGCAGGTGACATCAAAAATTTGATATTAGACCAGACTGGATTTATTAGTACCTAAAAATGATACTCTTACTATGTGAAGGTTACTGGAAAAAAAGTGGGACTGTTCAAAATGCAACAAAGGGAAATTCCACATACAATTAAAAACTATGAAAAATAAGCCTATTTCATATTTTCATCCCATTGAATCCAGTCCATTCAATAAAACCATTTGTAGGCATCTTATACTTAGTATGTATATAAGTCAGAAGTCTTGATTTTCCTCTAAATTTTCTGTGCCATGGCCTGACTACCACCCACTTGTACAAACCAAAATCACAGGAGTCATTCCTGGCTCTCTCACTTCTTTCCCCCCATCTTCAATATCCAACCCATGAGCAAGTCTTGTTGACTTGTTGACCTTGTTGAAATAAATAGACCACCAGATATTTCTCCAGAAAAGATGGGTTTATTCAGGATCAGCAGAGAATTGCAATCTGGGATCTGCAACCATGGCAAGCTACAAACAAGTCCCTGAATAGCAAAGGGAGAGGAACACAGTTTATAGAGGGGAAAAGGAAGTTGGAAGGGCTAGAGTAAACAAAGAGTCTGTGGCTGCTCATTGGCTGAGTCCTTGCCAGGAAAGATGAGGCGTCTTCTTCCCCTTGGGTTCTGCTATTGTCACAGGGTGTGAGAGCGCCCCCTTCTGGTCTCCCAACTCTAGTTAATTGATGTTTCTGTTTATTAATATTTTTTACACTCTTCCTCCAAAACAAGTCCCAAGTCTGCTTCTTCTAAATTCCAAATTCATCCAAACTGCTGTAGCCTACAAAGTCCTACATGTTACGTGCCCTGCCTGCCTCGATAACCTTATTTTCTACTATTCCCTTGCTCATTCACTTTGCTTCAACCACATGTTAGTTTACCATATTTAAAGTGTCCTCTGCTTCCTGCCTCATCATTTTCTAGCACGCCATCATCATTTATAGCATTTATAACAACCTACAATTTTCTTCTTTCTTTATTTACATGCTTAATGTCTCTAAATGTGATCTCCATGATCTGTCTTGTTAACTACTGCATCTCTAGTGCCTAGGGCAGTTTCTAGAATATAGTAGGAACTCAATTATTAGTTGAAAGAATAAATGCATTGAATGAATTGCCAGAAATCTGTCTTCAGAACAACTATGAGGCTGAGCTGGTTATAGCAGTTTATGTATTCATTCATTCAGCTACTACTTTTTATCAATAACCATAGGGGCATGCTTCTCTACTGTGACTTTGACCATCACTTTTGTGATAACAGGTTTTCTGGAGTGCCACCCTCCAAATGACCTTTGGGGGACATCTCATTCTTTCAGGTCTGCTGGGTCCTACCATTCAGGCTGAGGTTTATGACACGGTGGTCATTACACTTAAGAATATGGCTTCTCATCCTGTTAGTCTTCATGCTATCGGCGTATCCTACTGGAAGTCTTCTGAAGGTGAGTCAAATGGCCTCCTATTGTCCTGTCATCCTAGGGACAGAAGAGTATTGAGTATAAGGGCATACAGCTACTGAAAGGTGGATTCGGGATTCAAACCTAGGCCCATTTCATGAAGTCAAGAACCTTGTCATTTCAGTCTAAACCCTAAAGTTTGTTGCTGTTCCCTGTTCTCCCTTGGGGAGCCAGGCCACGGATGTTAAAAATCCCACTGTAGGGGCTTCCCTGATGGCGCAGTGGTTGAGAGTCCACCTGCCGATGCAGGGGATGTGGGTTCATGCCCCGGTCCGGGAAGATCCCACATGCCGCGGAGCGGCTGGGCCCGTGAGCCATGGTCACTGAGCCTGCGCGTCCGGAGCCTGTGCTTCGCAACGGGAGAGGCCACAACAGTGAGAGGCCTGCATAAAGCAAAAAAAAAAAAAAAATCCCACTGTATCTGCCTTCCTATGCCCAGAAAACTTCCTAGGGAGGATCAAGGCCCATGGTATAGAAATGAAACAGAATTCTCCTTCTCCTTCCTTAGATTCAGACTTTCCAGATATCTCCTCTGCCTCCCCTCCCACCAATTTCTAAATATGTGATTAGGGCCAACTAGCAGAAGCACAAGCTGACCTCATTACAGCAAGCAACCTGTTTGGCCACAGTCCCCACCCCAACTAGCTTCTCCTTAACCTTCGCAGTGCAGGAAGGGGGTGAAGGGAGAGCCACAACAGACTGTGATATTGCCCAGATAGACTATGGCATATACAGATCAAGGAGATTCAAGTAAATCATTAAGAAATTATTGGAGCACACGCCCTGTATTGTACGGTCTAACTATGCTTATGCGTTGACTAATTTCTCATTCTGAAATTGGAAAGCATTAGTTTTCTAGGTTGCACTCGTTAGGTCAGGGCAGATCTGGACTGGGGGAAGGTGAAAGACAGGAGGGGGCAGGTGCTATAGAGGAAAAGTCATCCCAGGTTCTGACTTGTGCCTGGCAGGCTATTTCTATGAGGTTTATCTACTTGGAAGCTTCCAGAACTAATCTAGGGGCATTTTAGAGAGACCAGGGTTCCCACAATTCTGCAGCTGGGAGCTGACCATAGAGATGACTCTTTTGCACCCTAAGCCTGGTGAGTTCTGGAAAAACAGACTATCATCTCTCACACATACAGCTACAGTGGTTCTACCCAGGAACAACACAGTGAGTCAATGGCCTAATGCCCATGCGATTTACGATCCTAGCACGAGCCTGTGTATTTATATGTTATGATCCACAGGCTCCTGGCCTTCTTAGACTAGCCTGGGGGCCCCAGGATGTAAGTTAAATCTGTGACGTGATGATGTTGAGTATCAACTTCATATGCTTGTTGACCTTTCTGATATCCTTTTGTAAAGTATCTGATCAACTGTTTAAATGTTTTCCTGTTGAAAAAAAAATGAGTTGTTTATCTTTTTCTTATTGATTTGTAGAGGTACTTTATATATTCTGAATACAAATCCTTTGACAGATATAAATATTTGCATATCTTCTTCCAGTCTGTAGCTTGAATTTTAATTTTACTCTCTTAATAGTTTTCTTTTTTGGTAAACAGAAGTTCTTAAAGTTAATTAAGCACGAAAATTCAACAGTTAATGAAGCACAAAAAAGGTATCACATTTTTTTCCTTTTACGTTAGAGCTTTGTGTCTTATTTAAGACATTTGCCTATCCCAAGGTCATGAAGAATTTCTTCTATGCTTTCCTCTAGAAGTTTTATTATTTTCCCTTTCATACTTACGTCTGTGACCCATCTTAAATTAATTTTTGTGTATGGTTTCCCTACAGCATCTTTAAACAGCTTTGTTGAGGTATAATTTACATACCATAAAATCCACTCATCTAAAGTAGTTTGATGACTTTTACTAAATTTAGACAGTTCTGCAGCCACCAACACAATCCATGTCAAGCAGTTCTGTCTTTGCAGTTCAAGCCCCATTCCCACTCTCAGTCCCAGACAACTTCTGATCTGATTTCTATCTCTATAGCTTTGCAAGCCTGTCATTTTTATCTCCCAAACCAACTCTGGTAAATTATATTTCAGTTCACCAAATAGTCATCTCCTCCCCCAGAGTGGCAAGAGTACATTTCCCTGCCATATTGTTGTTGGATGTGGCCATATGCTGTATGCCAAGATAGCTAGTTCACATGGAGTGTCTGTCAAAGGAAATTTCAAGTTTGGTCTTGAGCTGAAAATGGAAACCCAGTACTAGAGAAAGGCTTTTAATTTCTTCTCTGGACGAGTGGCGTTCTAAGACGCCAACCTAGGCTGTAAGTAGGTCCACAAAATGAGGCTCTGAGTAGGAATGAGATGAGGTTGGCCATGAGCTGCCAAACTTTGAGGGAGCTGTGAAAGACAGTATGGGGGCATACGAGTTAAGAAGTACCAACCTGAAGCTGCTGAGCAGACATCAGGCAAAGGAAAAATAGCTGAAGGCACCAGAGAGTGAAGTGGAGTAGCCTCTGAAACACAGCATTTGTCCTGTGGTAGAGTAGTCATGCCCAGGGGTCACTGAGCTGTGGCCTTTCACGACTGAGACCAACAAAAATCCTTGGCATGGGGAGTCAGAATGTGGGTCTCAACTCCTGCTGGACACCCAGGAATTTGGGATGTCTCAGCAGGGTAGCTTCTGGGGGCCTAGGCCAGACCTGGGGCAAGGCTGACCCAGCAGCAGCAGGGGGTTGACTAGAGGGCTAACCAGGACACTGGAAGCAGACAGGCAGACTTTCTGAACTCTCAAATGTCCCAACAGTGTTCTTCCTCATATAATAGGAGATAAAAATTACACAAAACACATTCTGCTTAGAATATTTGTGGTGGCTGATATATAAGCTCAGGTAAGACTCTGATGGAGACATCAGTAGATATGTGAACTTTAAGGGCTGTGCACAATGCTTTTTCCCAGGCGCCGCCTACTTCACTTGGTCTTGACAAATCAACTTTGTCTTCACCGAAGGATAGACCTTGTTATTAGCAACCTGAGAAGAACCCAAAATCTCAGGTTCAAGCTTTCAACATTCTGAACATCACTTCCTACTTTTCCAGCTGTCATTCTCTCACTGCCCACTCCTACAATTCTTCATTCTCATTGGAATCCACCATGTACTGACCCTACAATTTTTCACCGTCTGCCTTGCCAAGACGGGTATAATTTTCACGCGTTCTTGGCCTCTCATCAACCCCCCAACCCCAACCTTAGTATTAGGAAAAAGGACATTCTTCTCCTAATGAAATATTTCAAACAAAAAAAGGTACGGGAAATAATAGAGCAAACAAACATGTACCCATTACCTCACTTCGGCAAATCTTAACATTTTGCCATGTTTGCTTACTTTATTTTAAGAAATTAAACATTATAGATATAGTTGAAGCCCCTTCTTTACCCGTCCATGATCCCCTCCCTCCCTATGCAAATGTATTCACTATTCAGAATTTTATACCAACCCACAATCACACAGACACCTGAACCACACTCTCCAACCTGAGGTACAACTCACGTTTTTCTAAATGTCCCCCAGGATCTGCCAAGCACAGGTATTGGTCTGCTTTTGCTTCTGGATGAAGCCAATCGTCCGTAGTGCTCACTGGAGGGGCACCCCTTTAGCAAAGAGGCTGACTTTATAGTGGGCCAGTGCAGGGGGTCTCTTGTACAGCTCTGCTGGAGAGGTCCCTCTATTAGATGTATAGCTGTTGTGGGGTACGATGGGGTATAGATGAGGAGCACCCTGAATGCCTTGGGAGGCTCTGGAGTCTCAGAGACCCTGATGAATCTGAGAAGCTAAGGTGCGTTGCTAGAAAAATAGTTCAATAGAAGTATAAGTGTTATGGTCAGTGAGTTTCAATATTTTCTACTTCAGTCCACTGAAATGATGTAGAAGCAATGACACGTCACTAACAATGAAAACATATAGTGCTCAGTGTAGAATAGAGGTATCAGGATAATCCAGGGGTCAATTTTAACATCACTAAGGATGGGACAGCCAGAAAATATCTGCCCCTGATATGGTCTGGCCCGCCAGAGAAGAACCAAGTTAAAAACAACATTTAAAAAAATCTCTGCGTCTCACCCTTCCCTGACCCTCACCAGTGCTCAGTGAAGAGTCTGGGACGAGAGTACATACCCATGTATGTCTACTGAGTTGAACTGACTTGAATTAGGTAAAAAGATGCAATAATGAAAGCAGTATTATTGTTACAATCTGGAGGTCTCAGAGGACCACTCAACCGCTCATGTTTGCATTAGTGGTCAAGAACTCCTCTGCAACATATAAGGCTTCTCCCCATGTATAGCTGCTACTTGTTAGTATTCCAAATTAAGTTTCAGGAACACTGTTTCTTGTGTAGAGTCTACTGGTGACAATAAACTTGATGTTTCCTTGAGTGGGCAATGGGCATAGGAAGGACAATTTTATCCCTCCTTGATTTAGGTGCTGAATATGAGGATAAAACCAGCCAAAGGGAGAAGGAAGATGATAAAGTCATTCCTGGTAAAAGTCATACCTACGTCTGGCAGGTCCTGAAAGAAAATGGTCCAACGGCCTCTGACCCACCATGTCTCACCTACTCATATCTTTCTCATGTGGACCTGGTGAAAGACGTGAACTCAGGCCTCATTGGAGCCCTGCTGGTTTGTAGAGAAGGTAAGTATAAGAAAGAGTAGGATTGAGATGAAATAAGCCGGCAAGTACAAACATCTGAAAGAGGTTTCCTTTCCCTAGTGTCCTGCCATGGAAAGGAGAATAATGTAGTCTCCGAGAAGAACAGATGCCCATCCTGTGTAGCCAGAATGCACTCTAATGTTCAAGAAAAGCCAAGTTCTGGAATTAGGTCTCTCTTCTCTTCTTCTGCTTTCTACTTCAGATATCCTATGGGCTGTCTCAGTAGTGCCTTTTATAATTTTGTGTTAGGTGCCTTGAAACCTCCGTGAAGGTAAATACATCCAAGTGTGTGATCAATGGCATATAGACCACTTCAGGAGGTTAGTCATCTGTAACCCAAAAACATAAAAATCTGAGAAAAGCAAGCATTTATACATGTTTATAAGTTCTTATTCTAAAAATCATAGTAATTTAAATTAAACCTTTTATAAAAAATTTTTTCCCGGGAATTCCCCGGCGGTCCAGTGGTTAGGACTCTTCACTCTCACTGCTGAGGGCCCGGGTTCAATCCCTGGTCATGGAACTAAGATCCCACGAGCTGCACGGTGCAGCCAAAAAAAAAAAAATTATTGAAGTATAATTGACCTACAACACTATTATAGTTCTAAGTGCACAACATAGTGCCAAGTGAATGAACAAATGAAAAGATGCTCAACTTGCTAATCATCAGGGAAGTACAAATCAAAACCTTGAGCTATCACTTCACACATATCAGAATGGCTATTATCAAAAAGACCACAAATAACAAGTGTTGGCAAGGATGTGGAGAAAAGGGAACCCTCCTGCACTGTTGGTGGGAATGGAAATTGGCACAGTCATTATGGAAAACAGTATGGAGGGTTCTCAAAAAATTAAAAATAGAGCTACCATATGATCCAGCAATTCCACTTCTGGGTATTTTTCAGAAGAAAATGAAAGCTCTAATTCGAAAAGATGTATGTACCCCAATGTTCATTGCAGCACTATTTACAACAGCCAAGATATGGAAGCAACCTAAGTGTCCATCAACAGATGAATGGATAAAGAAGATGTGGGGAATATTACTCAGCCATGAAAAAGAATGAAATCTTGCCATTTGTGACAACATGGATGGACCAGAGGGCATTATCCTAAGTGAAATAAGTCAGAGGGAGAAAGAAGATACTGTATGATTTCACTTATATATGGAATCTAAAAAACAAAATAAATGAGGGACTTCCCTGGTGGTCCAGTGGTTAAGAATCCATGCCCCCAACGCAGTGAGCATGGGTTCAGTCCTGGGTTGGGGAATTAAGATCCCACATGCTGCACAGCATGGCCAAATAATAATAATAACAAAACAGAAACAAATTCATAGATAAAGAGAACAAACAGGTGGTTACCAGAGGGGAGAGAGGTGGAGGGATGAGTGAAATAGATGAGGGAGTCTAAGAGGTACAAACCTCCAGTTACAAAATAAATTTGTCACAGGGATGAAATGTACAGCATGGGGAATATAGTCAATAACACTGTAATAACTTTGTATGGTGACAGATGGCAGCTGGACTCATTGTGGTGATCTCTTGTAATGTATAGAAACATAGAATCACTATGTTGTGGACTTGGATTATATGTATAATGACACGTGTCCATTATATTAGTATCATACAGTATCATATACGTCATATAGTATCATATATCATATAGTATGATATATATGTCATATATAGTATCATATCACTGCCCTAAAAATCCTCTGTGCCCTGCCTATTCATCCTTCCCTCTCCTACCCTCTGGCAACCACTGTTCTTTAAATTGTCTCCATAGTTTTGCCTTTTCCGTATGTAGCCTTTTCATATTGGCTTCTTCCACTTAGTAACATGCATTTAAGGTTCCCCCATGTTTTTCATGGCTTGAGAGCTTCTTTCTTTTCAGTGCTGAATAGTATTCTGTTGTCTGAATGGACCAGTTTATTTATCCATTCACCTACCGAAAGACATCAGTTTCACTACTTGATAATTTAAAAAATATATAATAAAAAAATTAAAATCTTTTCAGACAGCTTTACCTGTATTTTAAATTTGTATGGGTGAGTTAGTTTCTTCGTCCAATTTAGCTTTTACTTTCCAAGCATTAAGTGTACAAGAGAGGACTTCTCTGGTGGCACAGTGGTTAAGAATCCACCTGCCAATGCAAGGGACACGGGTTCGAGCCCTGGTCCGGGAAGATCCCACATGCCGCGGAGCAACTAAGTCCATGCACCACAACTACTGAGCCTGCGCTCTAGAGCCCATGAGCCACAACTACTGAGCCTGTGTGCCACAACTACTGAAGCCCACATGCCTAGAGCCCATGCTCCACAACAAGAGAAGCCACCACAAAGAGAAGCCCGTGCACTGCAACGAAGAGTAGCACCTGCTCGCTGCAACTAGAGAAAGCTGGTGCACATCAATGAAGATCCAATGCAGGCAAAAATAAATTAATTAATTAATTTTTTAAAAAAGTACAAGAGAGGAAAGAACATTATAAACAAAAATCTTCCTACTCAAAATAAACCTGCAAAGAAAACTTCCCAATCAAGTGAAAAAGTATGCTAAGAAAGACAGCTAACAAATTCAACAGTTAAAGCATGAAGCAAGCTTATTTGTAACATTGATAACTTTAAATATTGATATACATGGTGTTCATTTAAAGTGTGAGTATGTGTTTAATATAGACAGTAGTTATTTTGCTCATAACTTTTTTTTTTTTTTTTTTTTTTTTGCGGTACGCGGGCCTCTCACTGCTGTGGCCTCTCCTGTCGTGGAGCACAGGCTCCGGACGTGCAGGCTCAGCGGCCATGGCTCACGGGCCCAGCCGCTCCACGGCATGTGGGATCCTCCCGGACTGGGGCACGAACCCGCGTCCCCTGCATTGGCAGGCGGACTCTCAACCACTGCGCCACCAGAGAAGCCCTCTTTTTCTGTTTTCTGTTTGTTCTGAATATACATATATATGAAATATGGTTATATGGACTTGTAGTTTGTATGTCTTTTTAATTTCTTTTTTAGTAATTAATTCTTAGTGTATTTTATAAAAGCAAGGGTCTGCAACAAATCTGAAATTTTTAAAAAAGTCCTTTACCCCGAATAATTTTAGAATTACTGGCATAGGAGATGTGACACCAAGGAAATAATGTTATGGTAAAGTTAGTAAGAGACCAAGAGACAAAGCAGTTGATGAAGTAATGTATCCTCGTAGTGTCATTTTCCTATGAGAGGATTTTCAATAGAAGATAAGTGCTCTCACTTCTTTTTCAGGGAGTCTGACCAAAGAAAGGACGCAGACCTTGCACGAATTTGTACTACTTTTTGCTGTGTTTGATGAAGGTTAGTGAGCTGCAGTCTGAATTTTGGTCTCCTGAAAGAAATGAAATATATTAATTTAATGTGGTACTTGAGCATGAGGGCTGTTAATGTCCAGAGGAAGTGATTACAGAAAGATCATAAACGACGTTATCATTCAGGAATGATGCAGACAGGGATGAAAATGAATTCCAAGGAAAAAATGTAAGCTGAGTTCCACTGGCAGCTATGAAGTAAGAAGATAGAGTAGCTGGGTAACCTTGTCCCTCTTATTAAATCCATCAACAAAGACTTTTTGCTTTACTTTCTCTTTTTTTTTCCGGTTTGAAGCAAAGGAAAGTTTTATTCTTTGTGCAAAGAACAGAGAAGTGCGAGCTTGGACTCTAGAGCAAACGCCCTTCCGACAGGCCGTAGGCGGGGCTGCTTTATAGGGACGAGGGAAGGGGCGGAGCTCTCCCGGCAGGCGCAGCTGCAGACGCAGTGCGTGCACAGCGTCTCTGCACACGGCCTGCTGCGGCTGTCTGGCCTTGAGCGTCGTGGGCAGCTTCTGCTCCCAGCGGCGCAGCTGAGTCAAACCGGCAGGTGACGTGTCAAACCAGGAGGTCTGGTGTGAAGGGCTAGGGGCAAGGCCTGTACCCGCGACAACGTTTCATGTATGTAATTTTGTTTTGTTTGGTTGTTTGTTAGTTTTGGTTAAACGTGGGAGACATTTATTTACTTTCCCACGTCGCCAATCATGGATACGAGTGGCTAAGGTTTCTATCTCCTCAGGAAAACACAGCCCAATTGAGTGACTATCACATCCTTTGGAGAATTTCAGTCTTTGGTCACAGCATTTAAGAGCTCCTAGTTTTGGTCCCACAAGCCCTTTTTGAAGTGACTTATTGCTTTACTTTCTAAATGCCCCCTGTTATCTTTTAAAGAAATGTTTACTAAAAATCATATATATTTAAGGTGTACATCATGATGATTTTAGATAAATAGATACAGATGGAGAAATGATTACTACAGTCAAACTAACATATCTCCTCACAGAGTTATTTCTTGTGTGTGGTGAGAGCACCCGAAATCTACTCCCTTAGCATATTTCCAGTGTTCAGTGTAGTATGATTAACTATAGTCATCACACTGCACATTAGATCCCCAGAACCTGTTCATCTTAAAACCGAAAGCTTGTACCATTTGACCAACATTTCCCCATTTCCCCAGACCCTGGCAGCCCCCCTCGTGTTCTGTGTTTCTATGAGTATACTTTTTCTTATCTTCATCTCTTACTTTTAAGTAACTTGGGCAAGTTACTTAACCCCTCTGTGTCTCAGTTTTATCCAGTTGAAAAGTGAAATAATAAGTACTGTTTCATAGGATGGTTGTAAGGATTAAGCGGGTGATTTCGTCCTCGTCGCCGTCATGATCACCTTCTGAAGTGAGACCCCCCCATCGTCTCTCTCCTGACTAGTCTCCTTGTCTTTTTGTGCCCCCTGACACTTCATTATTACTATAGCAGCCAAAGGGAGCCTACCGAAATGTGAATCTGATCTTGTCACCCCAGCCCTTAAAATCCTTCAATTTTACATCAAGGCAAAATGTAAACGTCTTAACACACTGATACATGACCTAGTCTTTGACGACCTGTCTAGCCTCATTGTGCTTCTCTTCCTGCCTCACCGTTCATCACCGTTCAAGTTGCAGCCACACCGAACACATTTTGTGTAACACCCAAAACACGCCGTGCTTTTTCTTGTATCCGGACCTTTGCTTATGCTGTTGCTTCTGCCTGGAAAGCCTGTCTCCAGCTTCACACCAAGTTTCTCCTCCTTCTGGTCCAGGTTAGTTGCCTCTTTATATATTTCCACAGCACCTTGAGCTTCCTCCTTATGACACTAAATCATCATTGCTGGCTTTATTTAATATTTATCTTCTTTGACCTTGTATTCCTTTCTCTTCAGGCAAAGTGAGGTTCCTTCTCCTCTCTGCTCCCATAATAGCCTGTTCTTATCTCTCTTACATCACTCTTCACTCTGTATTATAATTGTCTGCTTCTCTGTCTATTCGAGCTAAATTGTAAGCGCCTAGAAGGTAGAGGCTGTGTCTTCTTTGTCATCAGTGCCTAGTGCTCAGCAGTGTTCAGTAAATATGTTTAACTGAATGAACAAATGAGTGGATCAAGGGATAAATGAACTTATGAGAGTTCCCCAAAGGCTGGGTGCCTCAGAAAGGTTCAGTCCTTTGCACAAGGAGCTGCTAATAATAATATTTATAGTGCCTTTCACTCTTGTTAATTCCAGGGATGAGGTTGGAAAGCTTTCGGGTTCTTGGGCTTTCATTATTGCAAACTGGATGAAGCAGTTAGGACAGGGACAGGTACTGGCAGCCTTTTCCTAGGATGCTTTTCATGTGCCTCCTTTTAAATAAGTCAGCTAATGAATAGAATGAAATCATCATGGTGCAAATTAACCGATATTCTCCCTTCCACTAGTTATCATCTGTCATTATTCCTTTCCAAGTAGTGTCATGGATAAATATAGGGAGAGATCATTACTTTGAGCGAGAAATAGCTGCCTTTTGGTAACTGTCTTCTCCCTTTTTCTTACTGACTTTGAGGGCAAATCATCTGTGCCTACTGTGCTGACATGAGACAGACACTTAGCTGGCCCTCTATTCGCATCCTCTCTCAACAGGGAAAAGTTGGCACTCAGGAAAAAATGAGTCCTTGACACAGGCTGTGGACCCTGCATCTGCAATGCACACAATCAATGGCTATATAAACAGGTCTCTGCCAGGTATGTACAGCCTGCTCAAGAATCCTCAAGAGCTTCTGCATTCACCACAGAGCTCTCTTCTCCAGTTCTCCTCAGTTATCTGAAAATTAAGGTTTCTTTTGCTTAAATGTAAATGGGCATCCAAGGATGAACAGATATTTAAGGAAAGCCTGAAACACAAAGACAATATGCAAAGATAAAGAAAAGTAGTATGCCTTGCCTTATCATCCGTTCCATCTGGATGTTCCTGAGTTACATCCTTTTATAATAAATATAATAAACACGTTTCTAGTAAGTAAAAAAAAAGTAATAATAGGATTATATGAAAAAGAAACAATCAAAACAAGAATATGCTCACAAAATTAGGAATATGATTGTCAAAATACAAACTTAATAGAAAGTGGTATAAAGCAAACCTCCCAGAAAGCAAAACAAAAAGAGATTGAGAAAGCAAATCTCCCAGAAAGCAAAAGAAAAAGAGATTTTTAAAATCAAAGAAATGATAGAATGAAGTGTTAAAAAAAGAAAAGAGTTGAGTCTTTATATAAAAATTTCCCAGCAGGATAAATAAAATTAGGTTTGTGGAATTTCAAAGAACAAAGAGAAGATATATAAGCTTCCCCTGGGAGAAACAGGTCACATACAAAGGCATGAGAATTAGACTGGCAATGTAATAAACCAATACCTTAAAAGTTCTAAAGGAAAAGTTACTTTCAACCTAGAATTCATAGCCAAACTATAACTTAACTTTGGGGGAAGAATAAAGACATTTTCAGAAATGGTAGCCCTTAGAAGCCACTGAATATGTGCTACAATAAAACCAGAGAGTAAACCAAGAAAGAGGAAGTTGGAAAATTCAGACACCCAAGAAAATAATGAAGGACGAGGAAGGATATTTTCTTAACTCTTTTCTATATTTTTCAAGAATTCTATAATTAATATGCATGATTTCAGAATTAGAAAAGAAATTAACTTTCAAAACATGCAAGTCCCTGCTCTCACATATCAAGTTAATTAACCTCTCTGGGCATCAGTTTCCTCGCCTCTAAGTGAGGGATGATAACTATAGTTTCTACATTCGCAGGGTTATTGGGAGTTAAAACTTGTAAAATACTTTGGACAGTGCTTGATGTTACACAAGTGCTCAGTAAACATTACTGTTATTAGTTATATTGCCATCATTGACGTTAGATTGGATGTGAGAAGTGAGAGTGGGGACAAGAATAACTCTCACTTGCATAATTGAATTCGGGATGGTACCATTCACTGAAATAAAGAAGTCTGGAATAAGGTGAGGTGATAAAGATTGAAAATTTGGTTTTGTACCTGTGGGTTTTATGAGATATCCAGGTGAAGATATTGAGAAGGTATCAGTCTGTATCAGTCTGGAGTTAATACCATGAGAATGAATGATATTATTCAGGGAGAAAATTTGATGAACGAGAGAATAAGGCCTAGGGATGAGCCCTGGAGTGGTCCATCATTTAACGGATGGGTAAAGAAGGAGCAGTCACAAAATGAGACAGAAGAAGGAGCAGTCTAAGCCTTAGGGGAACAAAACTCTGTTGAAACAGAGGCCAGGGGAGGAGAGAATTTCCAGAAGAAATGAATGGTCAACAGATGCAGATGAAGACTGAAAAATACCCATTGGATTTAGCAGCATGATAGCCATTGATGACTTTGGCAAGAGCTGTTAATTTGACAGTACCCCAGTGTCCTTGGAAAGTTTGGTTCCAAGTCAAGATAATAAAATTTGTAAGGACAATTTGTTCATCCTATCCTAGAAAGTGTTTTCCATTTCAAATTCTCTACTTCTTGCTTATAGATGTGTTATTCTTACTTTACAGGTCTGATTGGATGTCATAAGAAATCAGTCTATTGGCATGTGATTGGGATGGGCACCACCCCTGAAGTGCACTCAGTTTTCCTTGAAGGGCACACATTTCTTGTGAGGAACCATCGCCAGGCTTCTTTGGAGATCTCACCAATAACACTCCTTACTGCTCAGACACTCCTGATGGACCTTGGCCAGTTTCTACTGTTTTGTCATATCTCTTCCCACCAACATGGTAATGTCTGTGGATCTTAAAAAGGAGTATTATAAATATCCAGCTCTTCTTTTAATGGAATTTACTGTCCTCTGTCCAGGATAGGGTTATGTAGTTAGCCCTCAACTGAGATTCCCTAGTTGCCCGTTTTCAGAGCAAATAGTTCACCTTGAGTGTCAGAGGGCTTGATTATTAGTAGTACCTGTGAATGTACTGGTGAATCTACCTGTGATATAGGGAGGGGAAAATGAGGTGGCAAGAGTGAGGAGGACAGTGTGTCATTGTTTTCCCAGCCTGATCACATTAAATAGGCTTCAGTACTATGGAGAGAGGGATTTGGGGTCATAGCTGAAGAGATGTTTTATGAGAAATTTAGGGAAAAGGAAAAAAGTACACTGTCTAGGTTATCATCATAAGGGCTCCAGGATATCAGTAGTGATGCCCAGAGCATTATATAGCAAATACAAATGGATATTCTGAGCAAATGAGTGAGTCTTGAAAAAGGGGTAAAACATATATTGGAGGAGAGTCAGGCAGAAGGGAAATGGTGAGTGCAAAGACCACAGGAAGAAACCAGAAAGTACCAGATAATGGGGAAGGTAATACATATAGGACAATGGCAAGAAAGGATATTGGTGTGGAGAAGGGAACACTTAAGAGAAGGCCTTGAAGGCCTAACACGAAAGAACAAAGTCATAAGAGTTAAGGCAAGAAAGTCTCATTGGAACCTGACATTCGTTTGTCTGACTCCAGATGGTATGGAAGCTTATGTCACAGTAGATAGCTGCCCAGAAGAACCCCGCAAATGGATGAAGAGTAATGAAGAAGAAGATTATGATTTTTATGACTCTGACATGGATGTGGTCAGATTTGATGGTGACAGCGCTCCTCCCTTTATCCAAATCCGCTCAGTTGCGAAGAAGCATCCTAAAACCTGGGTCCACTACATTGCTGCTGAAGAGGACGACTGGGACTATGCTCCCTCAGTCCTTACCTCCAATGACAGGCAAGTACCTTTTGACTCTTGGTGCTATCTCTTCCCCATAATCAAAAATTCTTCCCAGTTATTCAAAACAACAAATCCTTAAGCCATGTTTAAGGTTAGGTACAGGTATAGAATCAAGTGGCAAGGGCATTAATATGTTTGGTAGATTAACATAGCTAAACATCAGGGATGCTTATATTTTTCTCACTCCTTTCCTTGATTAAATCATATGAGCTATTTTAGAGTGGATTTTAGCAACCTGTCCTTTACCTAGAATTCTCCATTCCAACCTCTCATCTTTTTGTGTCTCACACAGAAGTTATAAAAGTCTGTATTTGAACAATGGTCCTCAGCGGATTGGTAGGAAGTACAAAAAAGTCCGATTTATAGCTTACACAGATGAAACATTTAAGACTCGTGAAGCTATTCAGTATGAATCAGGAATCCTGGGACCTTTACTTTATGGAGAAGTTGGAGACACACTTTTGGTAAGTTGAGGAAAAGATATAAGGTTGGGTAAGAAGACAAAGTCTGGAGGGTTTTGAGTTTTTTAAAACTTCATAATTCAGCCTTGTCTCCAATGGGCAGGATCTTTTAAAAATTATAAATGTTACGCAAATGTGGAGTATAAATTTGTTTTAAAATATTATAGAACAAAATATTTAATGCCACCCATTAAACCTGACACTCCTTTGAAATACTCATTGCTTAGACTTTCATACATATCCTTCTACAACTTTTAGAAGGATTTTACATTTGACTTGTAAGGAAAAGAACAAGAAGAATATGTGACAGAGAGTAGATATAGCCCACAAAGCCTAGAGCATTTACTATCTGTCCCTTTCCAGAAAATGTTTCCTGACCCTTGATATAGCATATTAACAATACTTATGCTTCAAATAACAGTGGCTTTAAAAAATAGGGAGTTATGTTTTCACAATCAATTTAGAGATAGATAGATGGCATGTCAACGGTAAAAAAATGCACAACCTAAAAGTTGAGAGTTATGTTTTATTTGGCGGACATTCTTAGGACTTCAAGCCCAGGAGGCAGTGTCTCAAGTAACCCTGAGAGAACTGCTCCAAGGAGGCAAGGGGGGAGCCAGGGTATATAGGAGTTTTGCAACAAATGGCAGGCAGTAGGAACAAAAGATTACTGCTAATTAAAGAAAACCAGGTATCCCGAGTTAAGGAATTTAGTACTTTTCTATGTATGGGAAGATGCAAGAGTCTAGGCTTATTGAAATCATTCCTTTGCACTGCACCTCAGCTATCTGTATCCTGTGCTTTCTCATCCTGCGTTTCCTTAAGCTGCACCGTTGGGTGTGGCTGCAGTCTGATGACTGCTAGACAGCCGGGCATTCTTTGTTTCCTCTCCTGAGTTACCTCAGGGCTCACTGATGGCTGCGGCATCCTTTGTTTACTGATATGGCAGGCAGGTTCTTAACATGGCTATATTTTGCTTATATATTTGTAAAAGGTTTTATGCATTATAAATATTAACACATTGTTATTTGTCTTTCAAATATTTTTCTCAGTCTGTCACTTGTACTTTAACTCCTTTGTGATGTCTTTTGTCCTATAAAAATTTTCAGTCTTTATGTAGTCAAGATCTTTTCTCAATCTTTAAGTTTATATTTTTCTGGATATTTTTCATTTATGTTTTCTGCCTAGGAACATCTTCACTACCTCTAAGAGATTATAAATATGGTCTACTATATTTTCTTCTCTTACATTTACATTTTTATTTTTACAATAAGCATTTTAATTGCTCTGGAAGTTACTTTTGGGCATAGAGCATCGTGTCAAATAGGGATTTCCCCAAGTGACAGCCAATTGGTCCAATCAATCCTTTCTTCACTAATTCTAAAATGCCTTTTTTATTCTATACTAAAATGATACAATCTGTTCTGTTTAACTGATCTGTTACCACACTGTTTTAATGACTGCAACCTTGTGATGTGTTTTGATATTTGTAGGGCATGTCTACCTTCATTTTACTTCTTTAAAATTTTAATTAACTATTAACGTACAGTTTTTCTTCATGAATTTTATTTACCTATTTTTGAATTAGCCAGTACAAATAACTCAAAAGGCAAAAAAGATTATGCAAGAAAAAGCAAGCTTTCCTTCCTCCCAGACTTCCAGTCCCATAGTCTGGCCAGCTATCGTTGCTCTCAGTTTTTTATATCCCCTTTCAGAAACAGTACATACATATACAAGTGTATGTGCACATATTTCACACAAAAATAGAAGCACTATGTAGATTTTAACAATATATCTTGGATATCATTTCATATCAGTATATGTAGGTCTACCTCATTCTTTCATGTTTGTAAGCTATGCTCTTATATATGCTGAATCCTATAAGACTTTTCTGTTAATGTGAGAACTTGAGGACTATTTTTTACTTTTTATACGGAAATTATCAAACATACCCAGAAGTAGAAAGAATAGTAAAATAAACTTCTTTGAACCCATCACTCAGCTTCAACAGTTATCAACAAATGGCTAATTTCATTTTGTCTATAAACTAACTAGGCCTAACAGACATCTACAGACCAGGCCACCCAACTCCAATAGAAGATATATTCTTCTCAAATGCACAGGAAACATTCTCCAGGATAGATTATACATTAGGCCACAAACCAAGTCTCAAAAATTTTAAAGAAAACTATAGTTCAAAATTCCTTGTGAATATAGATGCAAAAATCCTCCACATTATTAAGCCAGATCTAGCAACGTTTTAAAAAGATCATATACTATAATCAAGTGAGATTTATCTCAGGAATGTAGGGATGGTTCAACATATGAAAATTAATGCAATACAACATATTACTTGAATAAAGGACAAAAGCACATGATCATGTAATATGTGAAGAAAAAGGGCTTGACAAACTCCATTACCCATTCGTGATAGAAAAAACTCAGTGAACTAGCAACACAATGCAAGGTCCTTAACTTGATGAAGAACATCTAAGAAAAACTTATAATACGCTGAAAGACTAAATGTTTTCCCCCTGAGATTAGGAACAAGTTAAGATGTCCACTCTTGGCGGGGCGGGGGCAGGGGCAGCAGCTCCGGGGGCGCCGAGGCCCCACTCGCCCCATCACGCCGTTGCTGCCCAGACGCCGTGGCCCCCCGTCCAACCCCGCTGCACCTGCGGAGACTCGGCAAAGTGCCGGGTGGGCACGGGGCGGTCTCCACATCCTCGAATCTGCCCTTTCAGTTGTTTTCTTGACGTGACCTTAAGTCACCCAGAACTAACTGGGACGCCCGGTCCAGCGGTCGAAGGGGAACCGGAGGGTCTCTGCCTGACCGAAATGGTAACCTGGCAGCAGGGGAAGCTGGCGAGAGGCTCTAGAAGTTGCCTGAGAACTTTGTGCCATCGGCAGCTCCTGCCTAAAATCGTCGGGAGCTGCTAAAATTGTCTTTAGGAAGGCTGGCAGCCAAGTTTGACACCCCAGCGTTCCATACAAGGATAGACGGTGACTTGGGAGGTAATTTCCACATCCTGCTATTTGTGTTCAGGGTCGAGGCTTATGGACGACACGAAGGGAAGACAAGGGAAGGACGATGGATGCGAACATGTCCACGGAAGCATTGCCCCAGCTCTGAACTGGGTCGGCCTACTGTTGGCATCGCAGCAAAGGGTCAAGGCCAGGCCAGGCCTGCAGAGGGTGCCTCCTAACTTCACTGTTGACCCCAAGTGCAGACTGTCCTACAAACGGGTTAGAAAGGATGATTTGGGTTCCTAGTCATTAGAAGTTTTTTGAGGTTTCTGTTTAAAATTTTAAAAGAGATTTAGAAACACTAGGCATATTTTGGAGGGAAAGCAGATGAAAGAAAAGCGTTTTCCTTCTGCGTGAAAACCTAAATATAAAGGTATGGCTTATACTAGGTGGGCATTCCCACCTACAAGGGTCAAATTCAGAATAAAATTGAAGAGTGTTTGAAAATCAACTCAATCAATGCCAAGTATGGAGGATGCAAAAACAAACTGGACCATGTCTTTTTTCATAAGAAGTTTACAATTTAGTAAGGAAAAAAGAGAACAGGACTTGTGGAGAGGACATATTTCAAGAAGAGTGAATGCGATATGTAGTCTGGTTTGGCAAGAAAATCTGGTTTGGCTGCTGTAGAAGGGCGTGGTGAGTGATAAGCTCAATGGATGCAGTTAAAGATGTTGTGAAAGGCCCTACATACTCAGCTGGTTTTGAACACAATTGAACAGATGAGGAACCTTTGATAAGAAAATATAGGAGTGTGGACTTCCCTGGTGGTGCAGTGGTTAAGAATCCGCCTGCCAATGCAGGGGACACGGGTTCGAGCCCTGGTCCAGGAAGATCCCACATGCCACGGAGCAACTAAGCCCGTGCGCCACAACTACTGAGCCTACACGCGGCAACTACTGAAGCCCGTGTGCCTAGAGCCCGTGCTCTGCAACAAGAGAAGCCACCACAATGAGAAGCCCATGCACTGCAACGAAGAGTAGCCCCCACTCGCCGCAACTAGAGAAAGCCCAGGCACAGCAATGAAGACCCAACGCAGCCCAAAATAAATTAATTAATAACTTAAAAAAATAAGAAATAACAGGTAAGTTATGCCAAGGTCCATAGAATATCATCTACCTGAACCAAAATCTGTCCACACATCTTAAAAAAAAAACCATGAGGTGTACAAGGAGTACAAATAAAGTTACACATGATTCATACGATACTAGGAAATGGAGGGTACCACAAACATCAAATTACCAGAAAATTGCTAAGTAGCAAACTCCAGCAAGAGCAACCTCCCTCCACTGCTGCAAGACTCTAGACTGATACTGGAGTTAGAAGAAAAGGCTTCTATTTTATTTTTGTATTGCAATATAGTTGATATACAATATTATGTTAGTTTTAGCTGTGCTACATAGTTATTTGATATTTGCATACATTATGAAATGTTCACCACAGTAAGTCTAGTAACCATCTGTCTCCATACAGATTTATTGCAATATTATTACTTAGGCTGTATATGACATCTCCATGGCATAGTTCTTATTTAAGTGGAGGTTTGTACCTCTTAACCCCCTTCACCTATTTTGCCCTTCCACCACCCTCCCCTCTGACGACCATTGGCTTGTTTTCTGTATCTGTTGCGTCTGTTTTGTTTGTTTTGTATTTTAGATTCAACATATAAGTGAGATCATACAGTAAAAAAAAAAAAGGATGTCCCCTCTTGTTACTTTTATTTAATACTGAACTGGAAGCCAATGCAATAAGGCAAAAAATAAAAAGGAATTAGATGCATTTGGATTGGAAAGAAAGAAAGAATACTGTCTTTATTTGCTGATGATATGATCTTTTATGCAGAAAATCCTAAGGCATCTACTAAAAAGCTATTAGAACTAATAAACAAGTACAGCAAGTTTGCAAGATTCAAGATCAATACTAAAAAATAAGTTGTATTTCTATACACTTCAATGAAAAATCTGCAAATGAAATTAAGAAAACAGTTTCATTCATGATAACATAAAAAAAGAATGAAATAACTTGGGAAAAATGTAACAAAAAAGGTGCAACACTTGTACAGTGAAAACAACTAATTGTTACTGAGATAATTTTTTAAATATCTAAATAAATGGAAAAACATATATTTATGGATTGGAAGAGTCACTTACTGTTAAGACTCTTCCAAATTTGTCTATAGATACAAATTAAATCCCTATCAAAATCCCAACTGCCTTTTTTGCAGAAATTGACAAGCTGATCCTAAAATACAGATGGAATTGCATAGGACCCTTCATAAACAAATGAATCTTGGGGGAAAACAAACAACAGAGTTTGAGGACTCACACATCAATTTCAAAAATTACCACAAACTATAGTAATCATGACAGTGTGGTACTGGCATAAGGATAGATATATAGATCAATGGAAGACAATTGAGAGTCCAGAAATAAACCTACATATCTATGAACACTTGACTTATTTTTTTCATTGAAGTATAGTTGATTTACAGTATTGTGTTAGTTTCAAGTGTACAGCATGGTGATTCTGTATTTTTGCAGATTATACTCCATTATAGGTTATTATAAATATTGGGTATAATTCCCTGTGCTATACAGTATATCCTTGTTGCTTATCTATTTTATGTATAGTAGTTTGTATCTGTTAATCCCATACTCCTAATTTGACACCCCCTCGTTTTCCCTTTGGTAACTATAGGTTCGTTTTCTATGTCTGTGTGTCTGTTTCTGTTTTGTAAATAAGCTCATTTGTATCATTTTTTTAGATTCCACATGTAAGTGATATCATATGAAATTAGTCTCTCTTTGACTTACTTTACTTAGTATGATAATTTCTGGGTCCATCCATGTTGCTGCAAATGGCATTATTTTGTTCCTTTTTATGGCTGAGTAGTATTCCATTGTATATATATGCAATGTCTTCTTTATCCATTCATCTGTAGATGGACATTTAGGTTGCTTCCATGTCTTGGCTATTGTAAATAGTGCTGCTATGAACATAGGGGTACATGTATCTTGTAGAATTAGAGTTTTCATCTTTTCTGGATATATGCCTAGGAGTGGGATTGCTGGATCATATGGTAGCTCTATTTTTAGTTTTTTCAAAGGAACCTCCATACTGTTCTCCACAGTGACTGCAACAATTTATATTCCCACCAGCAGTGTAGGAGGTGAACACTTGACTTTTCACAAATGTCCTAAGACCAATCAATGGGGAAAGAATAGTATTTTTTTTTTTTTTTTTTTTTTTTTTTCTGTACGCGGGCCTCTCACTGTTGTGGCCTCTCCCGCTGCGGAGCACAGGCTCCGGACGCGCAGGCTCAGCGGCCATAGCTCACGGGCTCAGCCACTCCGCGGCACGTGGGATCTTCCCGGACCGGGGCACGAACCCGTGTCCCCCGCATCGGCAGCGGACTCTCAACCACTGCGCCACCAGGGAAGCCCAAGAATAGTATTTTTAACAAATAGTACTCGGACAACTGGATACCCACATGAAAAAGAAAGAAGTTTGACCCCTTCCTTATACCATACACAAATTGAAGGTGGATCAAAGATATAAATGTTAGAGCTAAAACTAAAACCCTTAGAAGAATATACAGGAGTAAATCTTTGTGACCTTGGATTATACAATGGTTTCTTAGATATGACATCAAAAGCAGCAAGCAACAAAAGATAAAATAGATTGGACTTCATCACAATTAAAAACTTTTGTGCCTCAAAGGATACCAACCAGAAAGTGAAAAGACAACCCATGGAATGGGAGAAAATAATTGCAAATCATATATCTGATGAGGGAATAGTATCCAGAATTTATAAAGGACTCTTACTCAGTAATAAAAAAAACTCAGTAATAAAAAGGCAAATAGGGACTTCCCTGGTGGTCCAGTGGGTAAGGCTCTGTGCTCCCAATACAGGGGGCCTGGGTTCGAACTCTGGTCGGGGAAGTAGATCCCGCATGCATGCCACAACTAAGTAGTCCGCATGCCACAACTAAAGATCCCGCATGCTGCAATGAATATCCCACGTGCCGCAACTAAGACCTGGCACAGCCAAAACAAACAAATAAATAAATGTTTTAAAAATAAATTAAAAAGGCAAATAATCCAACTGAAAAATAAGCAAAGGATTTGTATAGACGCTTCTCCAGGGATGATATATAAAGGAGTGACCAATACGCACATGAAAAGATGCTGAACATTATTAGCTATTGGGGAAATGCAAATCAAAATCGCAATGAGATACCATTTCACACCCACTAAAATAGCTATAATCAACAAGACAGATAATAACAAGCGTTGGTGAGGATGCAGAGAAATTGGAAGCTTCATAAACTACTGATGGGAATGTAAAAATTTGCAGCCACTTTGGAAAACAGTTTATCCATTCCTCAGAATGTTAAAAATGGAATTACCATGTGAGCCAGCAATTTCTTCTAGGCATATACTCAAGAGAAAGGAAAACATAGGTCCACACAAAGACTTGTATGTGAATGTTCATAGCAGCACTATTCATAATAGCCCCAAATTGGAAGCCATTCAAATGTTCACCAATTGGTGAATGAATAAACAAAATGTAGTGTACCCATATAATTGGAACACTAGTCAGCAATTAAAAGAAATGAACTACTCATACATGATACAACATGGATAAAACTCAAAACATTATGATAAGTTAAAGAAGCCAAGCAAAAAAGACGTATTACATGATTTAATTTATGTGAAATATCTTAAAAAGGCCAACTTATAAAGCAGAAAGCGTATTAGCAGCTCAGGACTCCAACTGTGTGTGTTCCACTAAACCAGTCAGAAAGTGCCTCACCTTTAATGACCCAGCATCAGCAGTCACACAGCATCTCATGGCATAATCTGAGTAAAAGCAGCCAAAGTCCACCCAGAATCAAGGAGAGGGAAACTTTGGCCTACCTCTTGTTGGGAGGAGTGTCGAAGAATTTGGGAACCATGTTTGAAAACTGCCACATAAATTGACAGCTTGCTTCTCAGAAGCAACAAAGGAAGCCAGAAGACAATGAAATTATGTCTTTAATGTGTTGAAGGAAAACCGCTATCAACCTAGCAAGAATTACCATTTTATTGGCAATTTATACCAATATGCAAGGAATATATAATTTTATATTAAAATTTTAAATGTAGAGTATAAGAAAAAAGTAAAGACCCACCAGTTCTTTATTAGGCTAGCATAGCCTCAGTTGTAAACCTGAGCAGGACAGTATGAGAAAGGAAAATTGAAATTACAGACCAATTGCATTATAAACATGGATTCAAAAAATCCTAAACAAAAATTAATAAACCCAATGGAGCAATATATTAAAAAGATAATACATTATGACCTGGTTGATTTATCGGAGGAGTACTAGATGAATTTAACATTAGAAAATCAAATATGGTAATCCATCATATTAACACATAAAAGGGTAAAATATAATTTGAAAATCTCAATAGTTTCATACAAATATTTATCAAAGTTCAACATCCATCCATAATAAAAAGTCATAGGAAATTGAGATCACAAGGGACATCCTTATCCTGATAAATATCTGAAGAAAATCTATAGGCACCAATCATACTTGGTGGTGAAACTGAGAAATCCTTCTGTTTAAGATCAGATCAGGACAAGAAACAGTAACAAGTATCACAACCTCTATTTAATATTTTACTAGAAATCCTAGCCAGTATTCTTAGGAGAAAAAAAGTTTTAAGATTGGAAATGAATAAACAAAACTGTTATTATTTGAAGATTAAGTAAATGAATGACAGTGGGAGCTATATTTGTCATTGTTGAAGAGGGTAATTATAAATAAACAAAAAGGAAAGGCTAGAATAAATCATGTGATACTGGATTACAGTTGGAGACATTACTATGAGTTCATGTTCGCCAAATATAGATACAGATGGATGCATACAGAAATAATTACATATGTGTGTGTATGTTTAGGTTAGTATGTTTCCTAGCGCTGTCCACTGAGAGGATCTAGAAGCAATGACATCCCAGTAGCAATGAGCACACCCAGATCTTGGTTTCTAATACCATTCTCTGATGAAAGGAACCAAGGCCATTTGGAGAATGGATGATTCTAGGGCTGGGCCAGGGAAAACATAAGATGAGCCTGGAGAATCTTGTGGTTCCAAAAAGTAAGAAAGTGCTCAAAAAATAAAAGGATGGGACAATGTTAAAGAAATATAGGAGCTTCTAACAGCCAAGCTGGAAGAATATGAGCAATAAAATAAATAAAGTATAACATAAATATCCACTGCAGCACCAGGGAAGCCCAGAAGTTGGTTTTTTATCTTCATATCATAGAACCTCAGGCATAGAGCCCAGCTGATATGTTCAGAGTTCTTAATGCTGCTTCCATGTTATCACTCTTCTATCCTACTTCTCTTTTAAAGCTCGTGCAATCAGACAATTCCAACTGCCACCCTTGCTTAATGCTGTTAATCAGCAGTCCTTCTGGTCATGCCTGCGCATCCGGTGAAGATTTTATCACTTGAACCAGTTTTCCCTTCCGCTGTTGGGGAATTCAGGGCCCAAATGGTGGGAAAGGCTGAGGGGAAGCAGTACCCTCAGCAGACATCCAAATTTCAATTACTAATGTCAGAAGGTGCAAGGAATTCTTCCTGAAGTGATTAAAATAATTTTAAATAAATGGAAAGGAACCTTTAGTGAGAAACCTAAGTAGCTGTCTGAGCAATTTTATGAAAAGAACAAACATTTTGAGCTTTATCTAGGCTCAAAGCCCCATACTATAGATACAAGGCAGCTTTTGTTTTCTGGAGGTAGGCCACACTTTTCTTGTTGATCCTAATTGTCTTGTACCTAATCTTATACCTCATTTATACTTTCAGATTATATTTAAGAATAAAGCAAGCCGACCATATAACATCTACCCTCATGGAATCACTGATGTCAGTCCTTTGCACCCAGGGAGATTTCCAAAAGGTAAGTGTTACCTCAATTTTATAGGTCTTCCTTACCTGTAGGTACAGATGAGGGCACAGCCGCAATAACAACTAAAACCACGCACATTTATCACCCCACCATCCTTATTCTCTTCAGTTTTATTTTATTTGAAAATATGTCTTTATTTTGCCTTCGCTTTTGAAGGATAATTTTGCTGGACATAGAATTCTGGGTTGAGAGGGTTTCTTTTTCCTTTTAGCACATTCAAAATATTGTTTTACTATCTTCTTGCCTTTATAATAGCTAAATTCTATTCCGTCATTCTTCCCCTGTATGCCATTTTTCTCTGGCTGTGATTTTCTTCATATCTATCCTACTTGGGGTTCACTGATCTTCCTGTGAGTCACAATATTTGTATTTTTGTTTTTAATAGCCAGGCCTTTGTCCCCAAATGAAGTAATAAGTTGCACTTCTACTAGTCATGTATGAAAATATAATTTCCCACATCCTTGATAGCTAGAAGATAATAGTCTTTTAAAATCCTGCTAATCTGGTGGGTGAAAAGTGGTATTTCATTGTTGCTTTAATTTTACTTGGGGATGAACATTTATTTTATCAAAATAATACATGCTTAAAATATTGAAAGGCTGTAAGTTCCACTCCCTAGAGGCATCCATTTTTAAGCATTTCTGTTTTAGATTTTTGGTAGTTATCTCTATAGCTCTAAAAAATCATTTATATGCTACTCCTTTGTTTTTCAGCTTTAGACATTATAGGTTTATTTTGTGTTAAATGAGGATTTAGCATTGTGCTTCTTCCATTCCATTTGTTTTAGACTTTCATCAGTGCTTTTAGTTCCTCAACTGGCTATCATTAGAATTGAAAAAAACATGCTAAATACCTACGTTTTGTATACATTAAGGTACTAACAACAGTTTCCCACTTCTTCTCCTCCATTCCCCCACTGCTGCCAGCTATACCTTTACTTTTATAAAACTAAAGTTGATAACATTTACATTTTGCACTGTAATTTCAAATAACTCCTTGCTTTTTCTATATATTTATTCTAAACTTTCAAAGTCAAAAAGCCAGCATTTATATTATTTTAGTATGTTTCTTATTATAAGTATATGAGTTTACTGCAGGACTAGGTGATATGCTATGATTATTCTTTTGTCTACAGTTCCAATGATTTTACTGTTAAGGTCAAATGGATTATCCTTCTTTATTCTCTACCAGTAGTTCAAAATCATGGTAAATTTTAGTTTGCTTTATATTAGGACCATGCTGATCTTGGAATTTTTGTGTTTGTATTCCTGAAAAAAGACTTTTTTTTCTTTTTTTTAAATATTTTGTTGCAGTGTTTTTTTTCAAATACATTTATTTTATTTTTGGCTGCGTTGGGTCTTTGTTGCTGCACGCGGGCCCCCTCTAGTTGTGGTGAGCGGGGGCCACTTCTCATTGCAGTGTCTTCTCTTGTTGCGGAGCATGGGCTCTAGGCGCACAGGCTTCAGTAGTTGTGGCTCGTGGGCTCTAGAGCGCAGGCCCAGCAGCTGCGGTGCACAGGCTTAGCTGCTCCGCGGCATGTGGGATCTTCCCGGACCAGGGCTCGAACCTGTGTCTCCCACATTGGCAGGTGGACTCCTAACCACTGTGCCACCAGGGAAGCCCCGACTTTCTTTTCTTTTATCAGGAGAAGAAATGTATGCCTTTTCAGCATATCCCTTAGGTCTTCCAGCTTCTTAATCGTGCTGTTTACTGGTATCTGATCCTTTTTTCTTCTACAGATGTTCTCGTAGTTCACCAGCTGACTATTCTAATTTGGATTATATGCTTTCTAGGCCTGCTGCAAGGCTGCCATCTTCGGATTGTTTTATTTGGACTTGTAGGCTAGTGCCATTACTGCTCCTATCTTGTACATTTCTGGGTTTTGATTTCTTTTGTTTTTCTGGAAGTATACCTTCAATATACTTCTGAATACATTTAGTGTATAGGGGGAAAGCTTTATGAGTCCTTCAGTATTATATGATGTATAGATAGGCTGGTTATAAATAATTTTCAATCCACTGTTTTCTGATACTCATTGTTGCTGATGAAAGTTCTAATGCTAAATTGACTTGCAGTTCCTTTATGGGAGAAGGGCAATGTAACAGAATTCTGGGGAGATATTGAATGTGTACCCTGAAATTTGGAGGCATACGCAAATACAATTCCTGGTAACTTGCTTTTTATGTGGAAAACTCTGAAGGCTTTACTGCTTATAACTAGCAGATAAGAAGAGAGGGTAAGAGTGGAGCAGTCTGCCCTTCTGCTGTTTGACCTGGCTAGGATGCATGAGTTTTCTCCGTAAAAAGTAGATACTGTTGCAAGTAGCTGGCTTGCTCTCTTTTGAAGATACCCTGCCTAAGAAGGCAGCCTGACAGGGTGAGGGATGCCAGAAATAACAGGCTCTTGCATACATCACTAGACATAAGAAGAGCTGGGGAGGGAGGAGGGCTGCGGAAGGATAACTGAAGTAAGCATCTCTCATGTATACGGTGCTGAGGTCCCGAAGGTTACTCCAAGGAAACCATACATGTACCCTAGGAAAAGACCAGCATCTCAGCACCTGCCACACAGAAAGCATTGGTGACCAAACAGTGTAGTCAGAGAGAGAGCGCTCACACAGCAGGACCTACTAAGCAAAACTCTATTTGCCCTTTCCTCTAATACCCATCTACCCTCACTCCCTATTACGTTAACCCTGACCTATGGTTAGGGAATGGATATAGACTGGATCTTTAGGTATTAAACATACGCAAAAGTGAGTTTTAATTACTAAAATCAGACAGTTCTTGTCCTGAGGACCCTTTAGCCCAAGGGCAGATTTTAATTCTTGCTTCCATTCCTCACAGAGGCCAGATACCACAAGTCTTGATACCACATGTGAGTTAAAACTTCAGTGTGCAGTCTTTCAGCATCTATTCAGGCCACTCTGGCTTTGTTGTGTCTTTCTTTTTGGCACTTGGGTTTTTTTTTTCTTCTTTATACATTTTCAGTTATGTATTTAAAATGTTTAAAAAAATGTTTAAAAATATTATTATCTATTATTTCTATTAGTGGGTAGACCTGCTCATTTCAACTCAAATTAACATGCTAGCAGAAATCTCCTGAACCCTTTTTTTTTTTTTTTTTTTTTTTGTGGTACGCGGGCCTCTCACTGCTGTGGCCTCTCCCGTTGCGGAGCACAGGCTCCGGACGTGCAGGCCCAGCGGCCACGGCTCACGGGCCCAGCCGCTCCGCGGCATGTGGGATATTCCCGGACCGGGGCACGAACCTGTGTCCCCTGCATCGGCAGGCGGACTCTCAACCACTGCGCCACCAGGGAAGCCCTCCTGAACCTATTTTTGTTGTAAAAAGTTGTGTGAATCTTAAACTTATAAGAGGTGCAAATTTAGTTTTCACTTATTGAGAAAATTTATATGTACATATACATTTGTAGAGCCATTGTAATAACGACACGATTACCAATGTGTGCCTTGTTATACTTCTAATCAAGCTATTTTGGGGTTTGGGTGTGGGTAGGTGTGAAACATTTGAAAGATATGCCCATTCTGCCAGGACAGATATTCAAATATAAATGGACAGTGACTGTAGAAGATGGGCCAACTAAATCAGATCCTCGGTGCCTGACCCGATATTACTCAAGCTTCGTTAATCTAGAGAGAGATGTAGCTTCAGGACTCATTGGCCCTCTCCTCATCTGCTACAAAGAATCTGTAGATCAAAGAGGAAACCAGGTGAGCTCATCTCTTTCCAAGTGCTGGGTCTGAAGCTAAAATGGAATGATGACGCACATGAACTTGCAGATAGTATTTCCTATATTCTCTCAGTGTACATCCACCTAGAGCCTGCAGAAAATATAGTAGTCTGCACTATTGAGCAAAAAAAGAAATGAGCTGGGTTTCTCACTGCTTTTATTGAATTTGACTTTGGTGTAATAAACTTGCCTGCTGGATGGATAGGAGAGCCTGGGCCCTAGATTATTTCTATAATACTCATTCTCAGTCTAAAATTCCTCTCTCTGTAAGTGATCTTGCCCATTTTTACATGATCAATTACCACCTATTTTCAGATGACCCACAAATGTATACGATAGCTTAGACGTCACCCCTGGACGTCTCACTGTGGGAGATTCAAAGACACCTCAAAATGAACACATGTGCAGCATCTAGCATAGTGTGCGGTATTTTAGTAGGAGTTCAGTAAATATTTGTTGAGCAAAATTCAAGGCAATATGTAAAATATTTCAGAATATGGTTAGAATTTGGACCACTTCTGCCATTTTAGAAAAAATTAAATACTCTGAATTTAAAAAGCTTGATTCTTCACAAAAACTCATTGCTTGGCTGCAAAATAACTCATTGCCATATTGCTGAGGCTTGACTACATGTCCATTTGGTTATTTATGATATATAGGATTCCTACTAGTCTGAAAACATTTTATGAACTTTAATGCAGGTAAAACACGTGGCACACAAACCCAGAGAGGCATCAGTTTGGCCAAGTATCTTTCCTAATTTTTCCTAATTATAGTTTTCCATCAGTTTTTGGAAGAGGACTGAAATGTACCTATATTCTCCAATCTCCTCCCCTCAGCATTTTAATTTCTGTAGTAATAGTTTACACAAGATGAAATTTATACATATTAGTGACGTTTATACATTAATTTTTAGCGGATTCAATTAGCAAGTGACTAACTCATAACTTCGGTTCATATACAAACAGCTCCTCCCCCCCAAAAAACTTTCAACTTTGTAAACATAAAACCTAAAAGTGTTAGTGTTAGTAAACATTTTATGGTTCATCTTAGCTTTGTTATTTTACTTCTATTTTGTATTTTTAGTTTTTCACAGATTGGTAGTCTTGTGGAAGGGCATTTGCTAGATGAAAGTTTAGGGAAGGCATTCACCTTACTTGATTTGACTAAATTGTTTAAGAAAGACATTGAATAATCACTTGGGTCTTTAAAGAGTGAAAATTCTCTAATCTAAACATGGAGAGAATGAGGCTACAGACTCTACCAAAACAATCAGCCAGCATATAGCCTTGGGTCCAGAAGAAACTAAGTTTAATGGGTCCTGTTACCCTCTTGCTCTGAGGACACATTTGCTCTAAACATATACTCACTGCTCCCAGGCCCTGGGACATGCCATAATAGTGACCCTAGGGAGAAATGGCATTGAACCAGAGGATTGTAGATACATCATATGCATGCCATCACTTCCATCATAGACTGCTAATTTCTACCTGACAATACTAGTAGCATTTCTTTCTTCCTTTCATTCCATGTAATTAATAGATGATGTCAGACAAGAGAAATGTCATCCTGTTTTCTGTATTTGATGAGAATCAAAGCTGGTACCTCACAGAGAATATTCAGCGCTTCCTCCCCAATGCAGATGGAGTGCAGCCCCAGGATCCAGAGTTCCAAGTCTCCAACATCATGCACAGTAAGTAAAGCAGCACTTGAGTCCAGTGGGTAATGGATAAAGGGAAACTGAAGACACCAAATTGATGGGCAGTTAATTTATGTGCCACATGAGAGTCATATTTCCTTAAACATTATTACATATGAACATATGCAATTTTATATAAATGCATAAATATGATCATATAATGCATATATTTTCTTTTAGAAGGCATCAAATATTCAGTGAAGTTTATTTTTAAAGGATAAATCAGACACACAGTTTTCATTTACCCAAACATACATAAGCCATCCTTAATATGAAATGTGCTCAATCAGTAAATTACACATGAAATACAAAGGGAATGCAATTCTACATATGTAAAAAGCTTGCCAGCTATAACAATTTAACAGTCAAATTAATCACGACATTATACATTTAAAAAAACCCAACATCTTTTTTTTGCAGCTTTATTGAGGTATAATTGACAAATAAAAATTGTACATATTTAAAGTGTACAACATGATCTTTTTGATATTTATTTGGCTTCCCCTTCCCTCTTATCTTCTCTCCTCCTTCCATATTATACGTTTCCACTAATCATTTTGTGTCCAGTAGCCCATGTTAAAACATATTTTTCTATGATTATATAATAATATATAAACACATATATGGGGCTTCCCTGGTGGCGCAGTGGTTGAGAGTCCGCCTGCCGATGCAGGGGATACGGGTTCGTGCCCCAATCCGGGAAGATCCCACACGCCGCGGAGCGGCTGGGCCCGTGAGCCATGGCCGCTGAGCCTGCGCGTGTGGAGCCTGTGCTCCGCAACGGGAGAGGCCACAGCAGTGAGAGGCCCACACACCGCAAAAAAAAAACCAAAAATAAAACAAAAACATATATGTTGTATTAGTCTGCTAGGCTTGCCATAACAGAGTCCCAGAGACTGGGTGGCTTCAACAGTAGACATTTATTTCCTCGTAAGTCTAGAGGCCAGAAGTCCGAGATCAAGGTGTCAACAGGATTGGTTTCTTCTGAGGTCCCTCTCCTTGGCTTATAGGTGGTCTTTCCTTCGTGTGTGCACATGTCTGTGTACAAATTTCCTCTTATAAGGACACGAATCATATAGGGTTAGGGCCACCCTAATGACCTCATTTTAAAGAATTACCTGTCTAAAGACCCTATCTCTGAATGCAGTCACATTCTGAGGTACTAGGGGTTAGAACCTTCAACATATGAATTTGGGTGGGAGCACATATGTGTATGTGTTTATATACACACACAAGTCAGAATGGTCAAAAATTTGATAAAAAACGTCAGTCTCACTACAGAGAAATGCAAAATAGAATACCATTGCGATAACAATTAATACCTGTCAGACTGGCAAAATTATAATATAATTATTACTAGTGGGCTTGTGAGTAAAAGAGTATTAGCATACAATGCTAGTGGATAGCTAGCACAGTCTTTTTGAAACCAATCTGATTGAAACCGTCAAAATTAAAAACATATGCGTTTTGCAGTTCTGGTTCTGTTTAAGATGGAATCACCCTGTCTATCCTACTGAATGATAGTTAAGGATTGTTCCATACAAAATGCATGGAGCAGCTATCTGAGAACCCTGAAAAGTAGTTGGCAGCAGGTAAATTGGGGAAGGAAACTAGAAAGATTTAAAAGCATGCAGATTGGAAGTAAAGAACTAAAACTGAATATGACATGATTATCTACATAGAAAATCTCAAGATCACCACAAAAAAGCTCCTAGAACTAATAAGTGAGTTTAGTCTGATTGCAGAATACAAAGTTGACATACCAAAGTCAGTCATATCTCTATGTAACAATAGCCAACTATTGGAAACTTAAATTACAAAAATAATACCATTTATAATAGCTCAAAAAATGAAATACTTAGGCCTAAATCTAACAAAACATGTAGGATCTGTACACTGAAAATTAGAAAACACTGATGAAAGGAATTTTAAAAGACCTAAATAAGTGGAGAGACATGCAACATTCATGGATTGGAAGACTCAATAGAGTGAAGATGTCAGCTATTCCCAAATTGATCTATAGATATAATGCAATTCCTATTAAAATCCCAGGAGGATTTTTTTTGTTGGTAGGGAAAAGTATATTGTAAAATTTATATGGAAAGCCAAAGGCATTAGGATAGCCAAAACAATTTTGAAAAAGAAAAATGGAATTGGAGGACTCATATTACCTGATTTTAAGACTTACTATAAAGCTACAGTAACCAAGGTAGCATTGTATTGACAACGATGAATGACATAGAATATATAGTGCAGAAATAGACCCACACATATATGACTAATTGATTTTTGATGAAGATGGAAATGCAATTCAATGGAGAAAGAATAGTCTTTTCAACAGATAGTGTTGGAACAATTAGTCACCCATATACAAAAAGATGAACCTCAACCTAAATCTCACACTTAAAGATTAACTTAAAATGGATCATAGATCTAAATGTATAACGTAAGGGCTTCCCTGGTGGCGCAGTGGTTAAGAATCCGCCTGCCAATGCAGGGGACATGGGTTTGAGCCCTGATCCGGGAAGATCCCACATGCCACGGAGCAACTAAGCCCGTGCGCCACAACTACTGAGCCTGCGCTCTAGAGCCTGCACGCCACAACTACTGAGCCCGAGTGCCACAACTACTGAAGCCCGCGCGCCTAGAGCCCGTGCTCCGCAACGAGAAGCCACTGCAATGAGAAGCCCACGCACCACAGCGAAGAGTAGGCCCCATTCGCCGCAACTAGAAAAAGCCCGCGCGCAGCAACGGAGACCCAACGCAGCCATAAATAAAGAAAGAAATAAATTTATATTTAAAAATATAAATGTATAATGTAAAACGACAAAAAGTTTCAAAGAAAACATAGAAGGAAATTTTCATGACCTGGAGTTAGGCAAAGGGTTCTGATAAATGACACCAAAATCAAAATTAATAGAAGGAAAAACTTGATAAATTGGATTTCATCAAATGAAAAACTTTTGCTCTACACAGGATATTGTTAAAGAGAATGAAACGACAAGCCACAGATTGGTAGAAAATATTTGCAAATCACATATCCATATGTAAACTCTCAGACTCAGCAGTAAGAAGACAAACAGATGCCTAATAATGTGCAAAAGATTTGAACAGACACATTACCAGAGAAGATATATGGAAGGCACATAAGCGTATGAAAAAATACTCGATCATTGGCCATTAAGGAAATGCATATTAAAGCCATAGTGAGATACTGCCACATGTCTATTTTAACAGCTAAAATAAAACAAAACGGACAATATTAAATATGCTGTGCAGAGCAACAGGAGCCCTCATGCATTGCTGGTGGGCGTGTACAATGGTTTAGTCACTCTGGAAGACAGTTTGGCAAATGCAAATCAAAACCACAATGAAATATCACCTCACACCTGTTAGAATGCCTGTTATCAAAATCACAAAAGATTACAAGTGTTGCAAGGATGTGCGGAATGGGAACCCTTGTACTTACAAGTGGCTATGTAAGTTGGCACAGCCATTATGGAAAACAGTATGGAGGTTCCTCAAAAATTAAACATAGAACTACCATATGATCCAGCAATCCCACTCCTGGGTATTTACCCTAGAGAAATAAAAACTTAGGTTCACACAAAAACCTGTCCATGAATGTACACAGCAGCTCTATCCATAATTGCTAAAACTTGGAAATAATCAGAGAACCTGGAGCCAGCTCCAAACCCCTGAGCCTTGAGCCAGGGACTCTCTGCCAAGCAGCCCCAGGAAGGAAAGCCATATGAATAGAGGAGAAACCCCCCAAGGATGACTCTGCCAGTCAGGAGGAGCCAATGGCCAGAGCAAATCTGTGCGGAGACCCTGGGAGAATCTGTGCTGAGGACGAGATCCCATTAGACCATCTCTCTCACTCTCTCGCTCTCTCTCTCTCTCTCACTCTCTCTCTCACTCTCTCTCTCTCTCCTCTTTCTTTTGGCTGCACCGCCTGGCATGCAGGATCTTAGTTCCCCTGAACAGGGATTGAACCTGTGCCCACTGCAGTGGAAGCACAGAGTCTTAACCACTGGACCACCAGGGAAGTCCTAGACCATCTCCCTCTTAAATGGGGAGTTTATCCTATCTACATGGGATTTATTTATAGTAATTTGTGTTTCCTTTTTTTCTAAATTTTTAGTATTTTCTCCTTTATTTTTTGATCAATTAAGTGTTTTTAAATTCCGATTTTTCTTTACTATTTTGGGAGTTATGCACACGTCTTTTCCCATTGCGGGGGTAATACCTTTGAAATTTTACCCTTTATACACAGACTGTTGTTGTTTGTTTTGTTTTGTTTCCAGCATTATTAATATAAAATTGTCATATAAAATTGTATAAAAGTTTAAGGTGTATAACACATAGTGTTAGCTAACACCTCCACCAGATCACATAATTACCATTTCTTTTTTGTGGTGAGAACATTTCATATCTACTCTCTTAGCAAGTTTCAAGTATATAATACAGTATTATTAACAAAATCACCATGCTGATCCCCAGAACTTATTCCCCTTACATAGCTGGAAGTGTGTATCCTTTGACCAACATCTGTCCATTTCCCACACACACACCCCAGCCCCTCGTAACCACGATTCTACTCTCTGTTTCTATGAGTTCATATTTTTTAGATTCCACATATAAGTGGAATCATACAGTATTTCTCTTTCTCTGACTTATTTCACTGAGGATTACATTTCCCTGATGATTAGTGCTGTTGAGCATCTTTTCATGTACCAGTTGACCATTTGTATGTCTTCTTTGGGAAAATGTCTATTCAGTTCCCCTGCCCATTTTTAAAATCAAATTGTTTTTGCTTGTTTGTTTGTTTTGTTATTAAGTTGTATGAGTTCTTTATATATTTTGGACATTAATCCCTTATCAGATACATGCTTTGCAAATATCTTCTCCCATTCCATAGGTGGTTGCCTTTTCATTCTGTTGATCGTTTCTTTTGCTGTGCAGAAGATTTTTAGTTTGATGTAGTCCCACTTATTAATTTTTACTTTTGTTGCTTGTGCTTCAGGTGTCACATCCAAAAAATCATTGCAAAGACAAGTTTCCCTATGTTTTCTAGGAGTTTTACAATTTCAGGTCTTATGCTTGTCTTTAATCCATTTCAAGTTAATTTTTGTGTATCATGTAATGTAAAGGTCCAAATTCATTCTTCAGCATGTGGCTATTCAGTTTTCCCAGAACCATTTATTGAAGAGACTATCCTTTCCCCATTGAGTATTCTTGGCTCTCTTGTCATTTATCAGTTGGCCATATATGTGAGAGTTTCCTTCTGGGCTCTTGATTCTTTTCCATTGATTTATGTGTCTGTTTTTATGCGAGTGCCATACTATTTTGATCACTACAAAGGTAGTGTAGTTTGAAATCAGGAAGTGTGAGGCCTCCAGCTTTGTTATTCTTTCTCAGGATTGCTTTGGCTATTCAGGGTCTTTTGTCCCATATGAATAGTCATATTTTCCACCAGCGTTTACCAAATAGTTCATTCTTTCTGCTACTGTTTTGGGTTGCTCTCTTTGTCATGTATTAAATTTCCATTTATATCTGTGTCTGTTTCTGGACTCTGTATTCTGATTGACATAATCATCTATACTGCATTCAGACCATGCTTTTAATTACAATAACTTTAAAATATCTTTTAACACTTTGTAGGGCAAGAAACTTTGCTTCTCAATTAGTTGCACTAAGCTAGTGTCTGAGCATTGCTTAGTGGATTTGTGGGCCTCCACCTTGCAGGTAAACAAATGTTTATTGAATGGATGGACAGATAGATGTATGGAAGAGGCTTTCAGAAACAATTCTGTTTATAAATTGAAATCTGTGTTACTTTTACTTACTTTTTATTTAGAAATAATTTCAAACTTTCAGAAATGCTGCAAGAATAGGTATATATATATAGATATATAGGTATATATATATATACCCTTAATGGGTATATATATATATACCTTTTATCCAGATTCACTCATTTTTAAGATTTTGCTATTTTTGCTTTATCATTCTCTCTTTCTTCTATATATACTTTTTATTACTTATTTTCAACTTGAGAATAGCTTGTAGATATCGTGCCCCTTTATCTCTTAATACTTCATTGTGTATTTCCTATGAATAAAGATATTTGCTTATATAACCAAAGTGCAGTTATGAAATCCAGAAAATTTAACAGTCATAGAATACATTATCTAACACATTTATACAATAACCTTACCTAATTGGTAGCCAATATTCATCAGTTGTATCCATCAGTGCTATATTTTGTAGCATTTCCTCTCTCTGTTTCAGGGTCTAGTTATGGATCTAGTTGTCCTGCTTCTTTGATACCTGTTTCCTTGAATTTGGAACACTAGCAGATACTAATTTTGATCACCAGATCAAGAGTTTTTTTCTGGTTTTTTCCTCCGTGTAGTTATTATTTTTCTCCTTGCAGCTAATAAGCAGTGTATAGGGAGATACTCTGAGAGCATGCAAACGTCCTGCTGCTCATCAGCCTGCCGCCCACCATACAGCATCTAAATCCATCAGTACTGTGATGGTCTGTGACTCTCCACACGTTGACATTGGAACCTAGCTGATCAAGTATTAACAATTTACTTTTTTGAAAGGTATAATGTTATCTCTTCTTGGGAATAAGGTAACGGGCATAACATATAATCATTTCTAATCAGATCATGACAGTCCAAAGTAATACATGCAGGTACTGCTAAAATCTTTTATTCTCCATTCTCTTTACAGGCATCAATGGCTATGTTTTTGATAGCTTGCAACTGTCGGTTTGTTTGCATGAGGTGGCATACTGGTACATTCTAAGTGTTGGAGCACAGACTGACTTCCTGTCTGTCTTTTTCTCTGGATATACCTTCAAACACAAAATGGTCTATGAAGACACACTTACCCTATTCCCCTTCTCAGGAGAAACTGTCTTCATGTCAATGGAAAACCCAGGTTAGTTATTTATATTATTCTTTTACTAACAGTGGTGTTTGCTTCACTAGCCATTCACATGTTCTTTTGCCCACTAGCTTACATTTGGGTAGATACTAAATGGTTCAAGTGATTTTGGTAATTACAAGGCATTTTAAAGACAACACCACATCAAGTATTTAAGTTAAAAGTCTTTGTTCTAAAAAGTGCTTTTACTTGCCATCAGCCAAAAGTTTAAGTGTGTTTACTAAACTGTAGTGGTGAATATACATTTATACATGCAGTTAACACGCAGGGACTAAACGTGTTTCCGTGTGCCTTGTGAACATTGGTATTGCTGGGAAGTACATCATTATCTCCTTTTGCACACATAACATCAAACCACTGTGCAGCCTTCTGGACGAATGTGGCTGTCAGCTTCTCGCCCTCTCTCTCCCTCCATAACTACCGCAAGGCTTTTTTTTTTTTTGTAACATCTTTATTGGGGTATAATTGCTTTACAATGGTGTGTTAGTTTCTGCTTTATAACAAAGTGAATCAGTTATACATATACATATGTTCCCATATCTCTTCCCTCTTGCGTCTCCCTCCCTCCCACCCTCCTTATCCCACCCCTCTAGGTGGTCACAAAGCACTGAGCTATCTCCCTGTGCTATGCAGCTGCTTCCCACTAGCCATCTATTTTCCGTTTGGTAGTGTATATATGTCCATGCCTCTCTCTCGCTTTGTCACAGCTCACCCTTCCCCCTCCCCATATCCTCAAGTCCATTCTCTAGTAGGTCTGTGTCTTTATTCCTGTCTTACTCCTAGGTTCTTCATGACATTTTTTTCTTAAATTCCATATATATGTGTTAGCATACGGTATTTGTCTCTCTCTTTCTGACTTACTTCACTCTGTATGACAGACTCTAGGTCTATCCACCTCATTACAAATAGCTCAATTTCGTTTCTTTTTATGGCTGAGTAATATTCCATTGTATATATGTGCCACATCTTCTTTATCCATTCACCCAATGATGGACACTTAGGTTGTTTCCATCTCCTGGCTATTGTAAATAGAGCTGCAATGAACATTTTGGTACATGACTCTTTTTCGATTTTGGTTTTCTCAGGGTATATGCCCAGTAGTGGGATTGCTGGGTCATATGGTAGTTCTATTTGTAGTTTTTTAAGGAACCTCCATACTGTTCTCCATAGTGGCTGTACCGATTCACATTCCCACCAGCAGTGCAAGAGTGTTCCCTTTTCTCCACACCCTCTCCAGCATTTATTGTTTCTAGATTTTTTGATGATGGCCATTCTGACTGGTGTGAGATGATATCTCATTGCTTTTGAGAGCACCAGCCCAGTGTACAGGAGGAACAGAGGCCCGGCCTAAATCTAACACACACTGTTGCAGCTGAGTAACAAGGGCTCCTTGTCCCTCCCACCCCCATCATCTGCAGAGGGAAGCACATAAAACTACCTACACACTGTAGTTATTCTCTTACACTTATGGCTTTTCTGGAGATAAATTCTCATGGGGAAATTTCTTGGGAATAAAAACCAATCTCAGCATATAAAAATATAGATTCACCTTCATACCCAGAAATTTATCTTACTTCAAGAAATGCAGTTTTGTAAGAAGTGAGTGAAGAACCTGACAAAACTCCAGTAACACCTCTGAAAGTATCTTGTTTATTCGTGTTTATGTCTTTGTTATCTGTTTTCCAGCTAAGTTGTAAGGTCTCTAAGGACAGGGACCTTGTTATCTTGCTCATCACTGAATCCCGAATGTTTACAGTGCCTGGCCTATAGTAGACGCTTAATAAACGTTTTTTCGATGAATGAATGAATTAAATACCTGCAAAAATATTATAAAACAGTATGCATAATATGGTTGTAATTGTCGAAACCAAAGAAAGAAAGTGTGTGTATGTGTGTGTGTCTGTCTGTGTGTGTGTCTGTGTGTAGGCAGAGAAAGATATTTAAAATATCAATATTTTGAGAAGCTTTTAAACTACTTTGGTGATCACTTAAATTCTAAAGACAAATTAAAACTCTGCTTTATGTGTCTTGAGGGAAAAGTCTGATCCCTTTTATTTGTCCTTTTGTGTCTGGCTTATTTCACTTGGCATAATTGTCACTCAGCCAGAGTCATCCACGTTGTGGTATGTGTCAGTGCATCATTCTTTTTTTAAAATTTTTATTTATTTATTTTTAAAAATTTATTTATTTTCGGCTGCATTGGGTCTTCCGTTGCTGCGTGCGGGCTTTCTCTAGTTGCGGCGAATGGGGACTACTCTTCGTTGCGGTGTGCGGGGTTCTCATTGCGGTGGCTTCTCTTGCTGCAGAGCACGGGCTCCAGGTGCGCGGGCTTCAGTAGTTGTGGCGCATGGGCTTAGTTGCTCCGCGGCACGTGGGGTCTTCCTGGACCAGGGCTCAAACCCGTGTCCCCGGCATTGGCAGGTGGATTCTTAACCACTGCGCCGCCAGGGAATTCCCTATCAGTACATCATTCTTGCAGCTCACTTTACACCCTGCTTTAACCGCATATCACCACAAAAAGATGATAATTATGTGATGTGATAAAGGCACATAGCTACCACTATGATGGTGATCCATATTGCAATATATAAATGTATCAAATCAATACACTGTAAAGGTTAAACTTACACAGTGGTATCTATCAATTATATCTCAATAAAAAAAGAAACTAGTGAGCAGGTTGGTCACCTGTTTCTGTAAATAACGTTTTGCTGGAACATATACACAAAAGACATACAATTAATTGTTGTATATTGACCTTGTATCTTGCAGCCTTGCTAAATTCACTGTAAGACCTGGCAGTTATTTTATAGAGTCCCATAAGATTTTCTTGTACACAATCAAATTGTTGCAAATATTGACAGTTTCAGCTTTTCCTTTCCAACACTTATGCCTTTTAATTCTTTTTTTCTGTGCCTTAATTTTGAATAAAACTGGTAAGAGCAGGGAAAAATCCCACATATCAGAAGTTTTGATGAGTCATTTTTATTATCAATTATATTAAAATATTAGAAATATTTTCTAATATCCATTGTGACTTCTTTTATTCATAATTATTAAAACTGGTTTACTAAATTCCTAAACATATGGATATTTTCTAGTTTTCTGTTGCTCATTTCGTATTTTTACTTCGCTGTGGTCATATAACATACTCTACATGATTTCAGTTCTTTGAAATGTGCTGAGACTTGCTTTATGCCCAGCATATGGTTTCCCTTGGCTAATGGCTCGTTGGAACTTAAGATGAATGTGTCTTTGCAGTTAGGTGGACTGTTCCATGTATGTCAAGTTGCTTTATCATTTTGTTAAAATCCTTATAAGTTTGCTGATGTTTTGTCTGCTTCTTACAGTTACTGAGAGAACTATGTTAAGAGCTCTACCTGTAATTGTTGGGTTTGTTGTTTCAAAATAAATGAGGCAAAATAAAATCAGGTGCTTACAAATTTAAGATTGTTATGTACTCCTGTTAAATTAACCATGTTATCATTGTGAAATGTCCTTCTTTTTCTGAAGTAGTACTTGTTGCCATAATATCTGCTTTTTCTGAAATTTATGTGCCTCAGTCACCTTTATTTTGGTTAATGTTTGTGTGGTATATACTTTTTCCATTCTGGTACTTTCAACCTATCTATGCGCTTACATTTATAGTGTATCTCCTTAACACTTATAGTGCACGTCTGCTGGTTAATTAATTTTATCAGGTTTTGCTTGTCTGAAAAGTCTTCATTTCTCCTGAAATTGTGAATAATATTTGCACTGTGTACATACCAATGAAAATAGCTCTTGGACAAATCTAGAACAGAATGAAGAAGTATCAGAAACACTGTGGAGCACAAAGATGAGGATGGCCAAATAGAAGAGCGTATCAAAAATTTGACTTGTGTCATTCTGTCCCTCAGTCTGAAGCAGCTTGGTGCCAAAGGGGATCCCCTCTAAGGGATTTCTTCCCATGGGGAAAGGACAACAGGAGAACTGTAACACCTCTTGTCACCACCAGGAACACCAGCAGCCTTCACCACCTGATGGACCTGCTTAGAGTCCAAGCCGCTGCCTTCCCCCCAGAGGAGGAGCTGCATCCTCCCCTCAGGGCTTAGGCCTGCCCCAGCACCCACCATCTTCAGGGCTTGAGTTGCTGGTGTGCTTGCAACTCAGAGCCTGAGGACCCCATCATCCCTGGGGCCCATGTTGCTGCTCTACCTTGCCCCTCCAAGCACCAAGACACCACTGCACCCCACCCACCAGGACCTGAGCTGATGTGGCATGCCTTAAGAGAATGTGGACCCCAGCTTCATTGGCGATCTGTGCATGCCTGTGCCTTTGAAACTGGCACCACTACAGCAGATGTGCTCACACTCCAAGCTCAGGAACCATGAACTACACTGTCACTCTGAGCACCTGCACCCCAAACACTGGCACCACCATCAATGCATGTGCATCTCTGTCCCAGAACCCAGCACTGCCATCAAGGCCTGTGTGCTCTCATGCCAGACACAGCACCGAGAAGAATCCCCTCAGCTAGGACCTCAGTCTCTGGGTGAAAAGGTGATCAAGAGGACCCCAGCATCCTTTGCCATCTAGGAGGCCAACAACCCTCACCACTACTTCCATCACAGACACTCACAGCCTTGACCATCAAGGACCCTCCACAGTCTTCACTGACATTGACCTCAACTGACAGAACTGCATGGAGACTATGCTGTTGTGCCCTCCCTGGAACTGGAGCTGCTGAACCGCAGAAGAAAGAAAGAGAGAAAGAGGGAGGGAGGCAGGAAGGGAGGAAGAAAGGAAGAAAGGAAGGAAGGAAGGAACCCAGAAATCCTGGAGCTAAAGAATATAATGAACGAAATGAAAAATGCAATAGAGAGCTTCAACAACATACTTGATTAAGCAGAAGAAACAATCTGCAAACTCAAAGATAAATCTTTTGAAATTATCCAGTCAAGAGGAGAAAAAAAGGAATGAAGAAAGCCTACAGGATTTATGGAATACCATTAAATTTTTCCAGAGAAGACATACAAGTGACCAACAGGTATATGAAAATGTTCTCAATGTCGCTAATCATCAGGGAAATGCAAATCAAAACCACAGTGAGATATCAGCTCAGACCTGTCAAAATGGCTATTATCAAAAAAATCACATGATAATAAGTGTTGGCAAAGATGTGGAGAAAGGGGAATCCTTGGGACTTGCCTGGTGGTCCAGTGGTTAAGACTCCATGCTCCCAATGCAGGGGGCCTGGGTTCAATCCCTGGTCAGGGAACTAGATCCTGCATGCCACAACTAAGATCCCACATGTTGCAACTAAAGATCCTGCATGCCGCAACTAAAGATCCCGCATGTCACAATGAAGATCCTGTGTGCCACAACTAAGACCCAGCACAGCCAAATACATAAATAAATATTTTTTTAAAAAGAAAGAAAGAAAGAAAGAAAAGGGCATCCTTGTGCATTGTTGGTGGGAATATAAATTGGTGCAGCCATTATGGAGAACAGTATGGAGGTTCCTCAAAAAATTAAAAATAGAACTACCCTATGATCCAGCAATCCCACTTCTGGTATACATACAAAGGAAATGAAATCAGGATCTTGAAGAGATATCTGCACTCCCATGTTTATTGCAACATTATTCACAACAGCCAAAACATAGAAACAACCTAAGTGTCCATTGATGAATGAATGGAAGAGTAGAAAGACCCTGAGCTCACCTGCTCTCACAGGCACACCAAATCACAACTATTTTCAGAACAACCATCAGTGGAAAAGACTGGAATGTACCAGAAAAGATCTTCTACAACTAATGTATGAAGAAGGAACAAACAAGATGGATAGGAGGGGTGGAGTCGCAATATAGGCAAGTTCCATAAACCCAGGTGGACAATCCACAAACAGGAGGATAAGTACCATTGCAGAGGTTCTCCCCAAGGAGAGAGGGGTCTGACCCCATGTTGGGCTCCATAGCCTGTGGGTCATATACTGGGAAAACGAGCCCCCAGAGCATTTGGCTTTGAAGACCAGAAGGGCTTACTCTCTAGAGTCCCAGAGAGCTGTGGGAAGTAGAAACTGTACTCTTTGCTCCGGGATCCAGGGCAGAAGCAGTAATAGGAGCCTGGGTCAGAGCTACCTGCTGATCTGGAGAGTCTCCCAGAGAGGTAGGAGGCAACTGCAGCTCACCCTGGGGACACAGACACTGGTGGCAGCCATTTGGGGAGCTGATTCTACTATGAGGACACTGGTGCTGGTAAGCACCATTGTGAAATCCTCCCTCTAGCTTATAAGCCTCAGGACCCATCCCTGCCTGTAGGCAAAAGTGCTGAGACACCTCATGCCAAGCAACTAACTGGGCATGGGCACAGCCCCACCCACCAACAGACAGGCTGCCTTAAGATCCCCTGAGCCCACAGCTGCCCCTGGACATGGCCCTGTCCACCAGAGGGCACAGGATCTGCCCCACAAACCAGTGTGCAGGCACCAGACCCGGGACCCCCAGCGACCCCCAGCCAGAGACCCTGGGACCCAGCTTCACCCACCAGTGGGCAGGCACCAGCCCCAGAATCCCCTGGACTCTGGCCCTGCCCTCCAGTGAGCCTGCTCTAGCCTTGGGACCAGCTTCACCCACCAACAGGTGTCACTCTTTGTCACTATTTGCTATCACTATTTGCAGATGACATGACACTATACATAGAAAATCCTAAAGACACCACCAAAAAACTACTAGAGCTCATCAATTAATTCAGTAAAGTTGTAGGGGCCAAAAATAATATACAGAAAATCTGTTGCATTTCTATACACTAACAACAAACTATCAGAAAGAGAAATTAAGGAAACAATCCCATTTACAATCACATAATAAAGAATAAAATACCTAGGAATAAACCTGCTTAAGGAGGCAAAAGACCTGTACTCAGAAATCTATAAGATGATGATGAAAGAAATCAAAGATGACACAAACAGATGGAAAGATATACCATGTTCTTGGATTAGAAGAATCAATATTGTCAAAATGACTATACTACCCAAGGCAATCTACAGATCCAATGCAATCCCTATCAAATTACCAATAGCATTTTTCACAGAACTAGAACAAAAAATTTTTAAATCTATATGTAAACACAAAAGATAATGAATAGCCAAAACAAAAAACAGAAATATAGATCAATGGCACACGATAGAGAGCCCAGAAATAAACCCACACACTTCTGGTCAATCTACAACGAAGGGTGCAAGAATATACAATGGAGAAAAGACTGTCCCTTCAATAAGTAGAGCTGGGAAAACTGCACAGATACATGTAAGAGAATGATATTAGAAATTCTCTAAGACCATATACGAAAATAGACTCAAAATAAATTAAAGACCTAAATGTGAGACCAGATACGATAAAACTCCTAGAAAAAAACATAGATGAGACACTCTATGACATAAATAGTAGCAACATTTTTTTGGATCTGTCTCTTACAGGAGATAAAAGCAAAAATAAACAAATGGGACCTAATTAAACTTAAAGCTTTTGCACAGCAAAGGAAACCATCGACAAAACAGAAACAAAAAGACCACCTACTGGGACTTCCCTGGTGGTCCAGTGGTTAAGGATCCGCCTTCCAATGCAGGGGATGTGGGTTCGATCCCTGGTCAGGGAACTAAGATCCCACATGCCGCGGGACAACTAAGCCCGTGTGTGCTCTAGAGCCCATGCGCCACAACTAGAGAGAAGCCCGCCTGCCACAACAAAAGATCCCACATGCTGAAACTAAGACCCAATGCAGCCAAATAAATAAATATTTTTATAAAAAGACAACTTACTGAATGGGAGAAAATATTTGCAAATGATATGACCAACAAGTGGTTAATATCCAAAATATGTAAACAGCTCACACAACTCAACATCAAAAAAACAAACAACCCAATTTAAAGAATGGTCAGAAAGCCTGAATAGACATTTTTCCAAGGAAGACTTACAGATGGCTGAGAGGCACATGAAAAGGTGCTCACCATCATCAATCATCAGAGAAATGCAAATCAAAACCGCAATGAGATATCACCTCACACTTGTCAGAATGGCCATCAGCAAAAAGACAACAAATAGCAAATGTTGGCAAGGAAGTGGAAAAATGAAAGGCTAACACAATATTGGTGGGAATGCAAATTGGTGCAGCCACCATGGAAAACAGTATGGAGGGTTCTCAAAGAACTAAAAATAGAACTACTGTATGACCCAGCAATTCCACTCCTGGGTATATATCCAAAAAAAAAAAAAGAAAACTCTAATTGAAAAAAAAGATGTGTACCCCAATGTTCATAGCAGCACTATTTACAATTGCCAACCTAAGTGTCCATCAACAGATGGATATATATATATATATATATATATATATATATACACATACATACATACATACATATATACAATGGAATATATATATATATATATATATACACACAATGGAATACTACTCAGTCATTGAAAAATGAAGTTTTGCCCTTTGCAGCAACATGGATGGACTTGGAGTGTATTATGCTAAGTGAAATATGTGAGACAGAGAAAGACAAATACTGTATGATATCACTTATATGTGGAATCTAAAAAATACGACAAACTAATGAAGATAACAAAAAAGCAGCGGACTCACAGATATAGAGAACAAACTAGTGGTTACCAGTGGAGAGAGGGAAGGGGGGAGGAGCACGATAGGGAAAGGGGATTAAGGGGTACAAACTACTATGTATAAAATAAATAAGCTACAAGGATATATACTATGACACAGGGAATATAGCCAATATTTTGTAATAATGATAAATGGAGGACATTATGCTAAGTGAAATAAGCCAGACCAAGAAAAATATTGTATGGAATCACTACTATGGGAAATCTTTTTGAAAAAAAGAAAAAGAACTCACAGAAACAGATAGTAGAATGGTGATTATATCATGTTTTGTAATCTTTTTCCCCTCACTTAATAATGTATTTGATGTTTTTCTATATCACTAAATATAGATGAACATCATCATTTTAAAAAATTGGTTAATATTCCATGCTAGGGATATTGCACATGCTATCATTAAAGAGCTCTTGCCTAATGAAGCCTGAGGTGTGCTCCTACCCACTTGTGATCAGCTGGGCTCTGTCTCTCTCGGTTACTTTGATAGGAACTAGCTCCAGGATTGAACATCAGCCTAAAAAATTAATTAGTTCATTGAAAGCCCCAGTTATATCACTGACGTTGGAGGCAGGTCCGTATAGTTGTAGTGCTGATCAAATCTCAAACTTGGCCAGGCGTCTTATGCCTGTTTCGGAAGTTGGAGTGGGAGATTGGCAGCTGAGGTGTGTCCAAGGGAAATATAAGTTAATTTTCTTTGCATCTGTGGTTATATCTCCTTATTTCAAATTTTATATGTGTGGAATTTCTTATTTTTATTTGGTTATTTATTTTATTGAGTTTTAATCAGAATCAACTCTTCTTTAAGCTCTTGGATTGAAATTTATTAATTAATTACTATAATGTTTTAATTTATTTTTATTCACACATGTAATACAAAAATATGTTCTCCTTACGAAAATTCAACCAGTACAGATATAACTAAAGTTCCTCTTGATCACTATTCCCAATCCCAGGCCCTTCTCAGAGTATGGTGGATGTCATTCTAGACCTGTTTATGGAGTTTCATTTCCCCTTTTCTCAACCAATTACTGTCTTCCTCAGGAAAAGGAAGTATTAGATTTATCTAAGTTATAACAGTGGAATTTTTAAAGTGAAAAACCTTATTTAAATTACTCATTTCAGCTCCAGTTCTGGTCTACTCTGAACCAATATGGTTTTATACCATCAAAAATATGCTTTAAATATCATGAAATTGGGTTTTTGTATCCCATGTCTTCGTATTTTTTAATATACTCCTTTATTTTGGTAGAAGACATTCTCTAATCACTTCCTGAGAATGGCTGAATTAGAGGTAGATATTCTGAATCCTTGTATATTAGAAAATCTCTTTATTCTCATTTCCCATTCGAGTGATTATCTGGCTGCACATAGATTGCAGTGTGCATTAATTCCAGAATGTTTGACCACAGGAACCTTTTCCATGGGCATCCCATTGTCTCATAGGGCTCTGTGGAAATATACTTTGAGAAAAGTTTTCTCTTTGAGGAAAAGCTGTATTCAGTTAAGATTTTGCTTGCAAATATTGTGACTTGATGAGACTGTTCAGGTACCTGATGGATAGCTTAGTAAAGGTGTATTTGTTTTCATTTATGTTTATGCATATACTTTACCACCATGAAATTCTTTTACTCAGATAATCCTGTTCATAGTAGAAATTAATATTGCTAGAACTGTGGTGGGATTTTATGTTATTTGTATCCTAAACGTAAGTCCTGCTCCCTTGTCACCAAAGAGTTCTGTGTGACTAGTAAGACTCTCCACTATTGTGTATAATTACATTTCTCCATTTTTATCCATATATATATATATATATATATATATATATATATATATTCATTTTAAATCGCAGCCCTTTCTTGTGGTCACAAACAGATATACCACAACAGCAGCAATGCAAAACCACTTTTACTACCATTGTTGTACTACTGTTCCATGTGTCAGGGACTTAACCTAACAACCTGCTATATAATGGTACTGAGTAGTATTTTTCATTTATCTGGGAATAGAAGAGAACCTCTAACACAAATCTTGCTTGGGACCTGGGTTATGAGTAACCAGAGTCTTATTCTTCCTCATCTCCAGGTCTGTGGGTTCTGGGGTGCCACAACTCAGACTTTCGGAACAGAGGCATGACAGCCTTACTGAAGGTTTATAGTTGTGACAGGAACACTGGTGATTATTATGAGGACACATATGAAGATATTCCAACCTTCTTGCTGAATGAAAACAATGTCATTGAACCCAGAAGCTTCTCCCAGAATTCAAGGCACCCTAGCACTAGGCAAATGCAATTCAAAGCCACCACAACTCCAGAAAATGATGTAGAGAAGACTGACCCTCAGTCTGGAGAGAGAATGCAGCTGCTTAAAGAACAAAGTGTCTCCTCTAGTGATTTGCTGGTGCTCTTGGGACAGAATCCTACTCCACATGGATTATCCTTATCTGATCTCCAAGAAGCCAGAAATAAGGCTAATGATCATTTACCTAGAGCAATAGAAAGAAACAAGCGCCCGTCTGAAGTGGCACATCTCACACCAGAGCTCCATCACAGTGGGAAAAGAGTATCTACGCCTGAGCCAGAGCTGCCGTTAAGATTGAATGAGAATTTGGGGACAACTATAACAACAGTAGAGTTGAAGAAACTTGATTTTAAAATTTCTAGTTCATCGAACAACCTAATGACTCCACCAACAATTCCATCAGACAAGTTGTCAGCAGGTACTGAAAAGACAGGTTCCTTAGGACCCCCAAATATGCCAGTTAATTTTAGTAGTCAATTAGGTGCCAATGTATTTGGCAAAAATTCATCTCACTTTATTGGGTCTGGTGTACCTTTGGGCTTGAGTAAAGAAGATAATGATTCCAAGTCATTAGAAGCAGTTTTAACAAATAGTCAAGAAAGTTCACTGGGAGAAAATGTATTATCAGTGGAGAGTGATAGGTTATTTAAAGAGGAAAGAGTTCGTGGACCTGCTTCATTGACCAAAGATGATGCTTTATTTCAAGTTAATATCTCCTTAGTAAAGACAAACAAGGCACCAGTTAACTCAACAACTAATACAAAGACTCACATTGATGACCCAGCATTATTAATTGATAATAGTACATCAGTCTTGCAAGATATTATGTTAGAAAGTAATACTGAGTTTCAAGAAGTAACTTCCTTAATTCATGATGAAATGTTTATGGACAAAAATACTACAGCTTTGGGACTAAATCATGTGTCAAATAAAACTAATTCGTCAAAAAATATGGAAATGATCCACCAAAACAAAGAAGGCTCTGTGCCACTAGATGCAGAATATCCAGATCCATCGCTCTTCAAGACTCTGTTCTTGCCAGATTCAACAAATTGGATAAAAAGGACCCATGGCAAGAACTCCTTAAGTTCTGGGCAAAGGCCCAATCCAAAGCAATTAACATCTTCGGGATCAGAAAAATCTGTGAAAGATCAGAATTTCTTGTCAGAGAAGAATAAGGTGGTAGTAGGAGAGGAGGAATTTAGCAAGGGCACAGGTCTTAAAGCGATGATTTTTCCAAATAGCAAGAACGTATTTCTTACTAACTTGGCTAATGTCCAAGAAAATGATACACAGAATCAAGAAAAAAGGTCTCAGGAAGAGATAGAAAGGAAAGAAAAATTAATCCAAGAGAATGTAGTTTTGCCTCAGGTGTATACAGTGACTGGGACTAAGAATTTTCTGAAGAACCTTTTTTCACTAAGCACTAAACAAAATGTAGAAGGTTCAGATGAGGAGACATATTCTCCAGTACTTCAAGACACCAGGTCATTGAATGGCTCAGCAAAAAGAGCAGGGATTCACATGGCCCATTTCTCAAAAAGAAGGGAGGAAGCAAACTTGGAAGACTTGGGAAATCAAACAAAGAAAACGCTAGATAAATATCCAAGCACCACAAAGATGTCTCCTATTCCAAGTCAGCAGAAGGCTATACCTCAACGTGATAAGCGGGATTTGAAACAATTCAGACTCCCACTGGAAGAAATAAAGCTCGAAAGGGGGGTAACTTTGAATGACACCTCAACTCAGTGGTCCAAAAACATGAAATATTTGACCCAGGGCACCGTCACACAGATAGAGTACAACAGGAAGGAGAAAAGGGCCATTATTCAGTCATTCTTATCAGGTTGTTCTATGAGGAGTCATGACATTCAAACAAATGGCTCTGCATTACCCATTGCACAGGTATCAGTATTCCCAACAATTAGACCTACAGATGTGACCAAGATTCCATCCCAAGACAACTCTTCTCATCCTCCAGCATCCGCCTGTAGTTATAGCTTTGTGGAAAGGAGTTCTGGGGTCCAAGAAAGCAGTCATTTCTTACAAGGAGCCAAGAGAAATAACCTTTCTTTAGCCTTCCTAACCTTGGAAGTAATTGGAGGTCAAAGAAATGTCAGCGCCCTAGGGAAACGGGCCACAAACTTACTCCTGTACAAGAAACTTGAGAACACTGTTCTCTTGAAACCAGGATTGCCTGAAGCATCTGGCAAAGTTGTTCATCAGGAAGACTTTTTCCATACAAAAACTAGCAATGGTTCTCCTGCCCACCTGGATCTCAGGGAAGAGATATTCCTTCAGAAAACACAGGGACTTGTTAAACTGAATAAAGTAAATAGACCTGGAAAAGTGCCCTTTCTGAAATGGGCAACAGAAAGCTCTGAAAATACTCCCCCCAAGCTGCTGGGTCCCCTTGCTTGGGATAACCAATATGCTACCCTGATACCAAGAGAAGAGAAATCCCTAGAGAAGTCACAAAAACACAGAGCTTTTAAGACAAAAGACATCATTTTGCCCCTGGACCCTTGTGAAAACAATCATTCAATAGCAGCAATAAATGAAGTACAAGATAAGACCCAAAGAGAAGCCACCTGGGTAAAGCAAGGAGGGACTGGAAGGTTGTGGTCTCAAAATCCAACAGTCTTGAAGCGCCATCAAAGGGAAATAACCCTTACTACTTTTCAGCCAGAGGAAGACAAAATTGACTATGATGATACTTTCTCACTTGATACGAAGAGAGAAGATTTTGACATTTATGATGAGGGTGAAAATCAGGACCCCCGCAGCTTTCAAAAGAGAACGCGACACTATTTTATTGCTGCAGTGGAGCGGCTCTGGGATTATGGGATGAATAGATCCCCCCATGCACTAAGAAACAGGTATGGGTACATTGATTATTCCTTTGTCCTACTGTTGTGACCTTTGATTTTACCAGGTGCTGAAACAATAGGAAAGGCACAACCAGCAGTGAGACTCCAAAGATTGAGGAAACTGAGAACCAGATGGCAAAGTCTAGATGAAGCTGAGGAGCAAATGGGAGATTAGATGATGACACTAACAATGAGAGTTACGGGATGGTAAACCCAGATGGCATGAAACTCACTCTGGTGGGATGGTGAAGAAGAGGGGTCTACAAAAGGGTAGGGGGTCAGAAACAGCCATGGGGAGCAGGAAGAAAGTCAGCCTCACCTATCAGCCCTATGAGCTGCAGGGTAAGGTTTAGTCTCCTGAGAGAGCCCTGATGGAGGCAGGAGGAAGCAGTGAAGTGTGTGGTAAAGAGATTGAGGATGCAGGGAAAGTTGTTTTCCATAGTACTGGGGATCCAGAGGGCAAAGTGGGAGGATTTGATTGTTAGGGGAGCAGAGGGAGGTTGGGCAGGGGAGAGAAAGCACAGAGACATTTGGAAGATAAACATAAGGAGAGTCAATCAGTCAACCAATATTTATTGAGCACCTATTATATGCCAGACACTTGCATAGACACTGGAGTGCAGCAAAGTAGGAGCCTACATTCTACCTGGGAGAGCAAGGGACAATAAATTAGTAGAAAACTAAATAGGGGAATCTTGGTGCCGTTCAAAAGGTAGACTTGAATAATATGGTAGAGTGACGGGGGTGTTACTTTAGCTGTAACGGTCAGAGAAATTCTCTTTGTGGAGTTGAGACCTAAATGATGATAAGAGGTCAGCTAACAGAGGTCTGAGAGAAGACATTTCCGGCAGAGGGAACAGGAAATGCAAAGGCCCTGAGAATGAAACAAGTTTAGCATGTTTGAGGAACAAAAAAGGACCAACATGAATGTAGTACAGTAAGGAAGTGTGTGCAGGGGTAGGGAGATGAGGTGGCAGAGATGAGCAGTGGTCAGATAATATAGGACCTAGAGGAAGGGTAGATGCTATCCCTCTTCATTAGTCATTGTCACTTCCCAGCCTTGCTTTCTACCTCAAATGAGCCCTTATTGCTGCACAGCAACCTTAGAATATTTCCTGCTCTCCTGGACCTCTATCTTACATTTTCTGCTTTTTCCCTAAGTCTCCAACACGTTTTGCCCATTCTCCAACACCCCTTCTCACTCCTAGCTGATGCTTTGCACTGAACTCCACAGACTTCCAACACCACATTTACTGACATCTGTACCAATATACTGTCCAGTTTTGCACTTGATCCCATCCTTTCTCCCTTCATGAAAAATGTTGCTTCAGCAAGTCCCTTGTTCTCTCTTACATCATCAGTTTCTCACTCTCCACCAGATTAGTCTCACCAGCATTGATCAAGCTATTGATTAGAACAGGGTAGTGGTGGTGAAAATCAAAAGGAATGTAAGGATGTTGATTATAATTTAAAGGTAAGCAGAGAGGGCTTGCTGTTAGATTGAGTATGGAGAGGAATGGTGAGAGAAGACTCAAAGAAGATTTTCGGATTTTGTCCTGAGCAACTAGGTGGATGATAGTGACATTTAATGAGACGTGGAAGGCTTGAAGCAGAACAGATTTATTTGAGGAAACACTCAAGGGTCTGTTTTGTACATATTTAATTTGAGATGCCTATTAGAGATCCAAGTTGTGTTTTTTAAAAATTTCTTTTAATTTTTTTGGCTGCATTGGGTCTTAGTTGCGGCACGAGGGATCTTCATTGAGGCATGCAGGATCTTTTCATTGCAGCGCATGAGCTCTTCGTTGTGGCGTGCGGGCTTCTCTCTAGTTGTGGCATGCTGGCTCCAGGGCACGTGGGCTCTGTAGTTTGTGGCACATGGGGTCTCTAGTTGAGGCTTGCGAGCTCAGTAGTTGTGGCACATGGGCTTAGTTGCCCCGTGGCATGTGGGATCTTAGTTCCCCGACCAGGGATCGAACCCACGTCCCCTGCATTGGAAGGTGGATTCTTTACCACTGGACCACCAGGGAAGTCCCCAAGTTGAGATGTTGAGTAGGCAGTTAGATATATGAGTCTGGAATCCAAGGAAGAGGTCTGTGCTAAAGATATAAATTTAGGAGTTATGAGCTTATTAATAGCATTCAAATAAGACTTGATGGGATGATAAGGGAGTAAAAGTAGATGTAAACCGTGCCCACTTTATGCTAGGTCCCCAAAGGGCTACATCCTCAAAGTAATGGTAAACCAGTTAACTTGCACTTCATTGACTTACAGCCCAGTTTTCTGTCATCTGTGTTGTCCATGAAATCTCTATTCTTGATCAAAATTTAAGCATGTCTTGGATTGGCAGTGCCTGCAGACATCTGGCTGAAGAATACATAAAACCTCTCTAGTATAAGAAACCAACATTCTAGGCCTCAAGTTATTTTCACAAATATTCCAGATACAACTTCTAGCACACAAAGATACTGGGTATGAAATAAAACAAGAAAAATAAGCAAGAAACCACAACTAAGGAGTCCACATGCCGCAACTAAGGAGCCAGCGAACTGCAACTAAGACCCAGTGCAACCAAATAAATAAATAAATATTTTTTAAAAATCTAAGTACTCAGTTAAGTAGAAAGGAAACTTTAAAGCAAGAGGTTTGTAGAGATAAGGAGGAAATGTTATAATAATAAAACAGTCAATTCAATAGGCAGCCATACATTCCTAAATTACTATGAACCTAATAATATAGTTTTAAAATACATAAAGCAAAACTTGACAGACTTAAATAGAGAAATAGATAAATTCTCAATCATTATCATCACTTCTATTCAATACTGTACTGAACCCTCAAGCAGTAAACACATATAAAAGGTATAAAGGTTGAAAAGAAAGAAATAAAACTGTCCTTGAGTACGGATGATATGATTTTATACATATAAAAAATGTTTACAAATAAGTGATTAGAATTAACTAGGAAGGTTAGCAGGTTTGTAGAATTGAAAATCAATATACAAAATCTATTGTATATCGATATAGTAGCAGCAGACAGATAGAAAATGAAATTAAAAGAACATGTCATTTACAATGGAATGAAATAGTAACAAGTACGTAGAAATAAGTATGACAAAAATTTTTCAAGACCTCTATGGAAAAACCTATGGAAATTTATTGGGAAACTTTAAAGAAGACCTAAGTAGATGCCAAGATATACCATGTACATGTACTGGAAAATGCGATATTATGAAAACGTAAACTATCCCCAAACCGATCTATAGATTCGGCACAACCTATGTGAAAATCTCAACAAGTATTTTCTCTTGCAGAACTCAACAAGCCTGATTTTAAAGTTACTAAGAAAATGCAAAGCACCAAGAATAGCCAAGACCCTCTTGAGGAAAAGGAACAAGATAGGAGGAATTGCTGTATAACACATTGAGACTTATTTTAAAGCTATAGTAATGTGATAATTGGCTTAGGAGTAAACAAATAGGTCAGTGAAAGAGAACAGAAAATCCAAAACTAGACTCACACATTTATAGGCATTTGATTTATGGAAAAGGTGTCACAGAAGAGCAGTTTTCAATAAATGTGCTGAAATTTTTTGATATCCATATGGAAATACATTAAACTGGATCCCTAACTCGCACTATACACAAAAATCCACTAACAGTGGGTTACAAGTCTAAACATAAATATAAAACCTTAAATCTCTTAGAAAGAAAAAAAGTAAAAGAATATCTTAATAACTTCAGGGTAGGAAAAGAAAGAGAATTGATATCAAGATACAAAAAGCACTAACTATGAAGAATTTTTAAATAAATTTCACTACATTAAAATGATGACTTTATGCTCCTCCAAAGATAACAAAAAGAGAATGAAAAAATAGCCACAGAAGGGAAGATGTTTGCAGCACAAAAGGCCAACGAAGACTCATATCAAGAATGTATAGAGTACTCCTTTGAATCAATAAGAAAAAAAGGCTGATTATCCAATAGAAAAATTGGTACAAAAAAGAAGGAAACAAACTTGGATAGGCAATTCCACAAGAGGAAATCCAAATGGCTACTACCCATAAGAAATTAACCTCATTATTAATCAGGGAAATGCAAAATAAAACCACAGAGACACTGCTATGCAACCACTAGAATGGCCAAAAATGTAAAAACACAGTCAATGTCAAGTGTTTGTGAAGATTTGGAGCAAATGGAACTCTCATACATTGCTGATGAAAATGGAAAATGGTGCAGTTCCACTCCTAGATGTGCCCAGCAGAAATTCATAGGAAGGTTCATAGCAGGACTATGTATAAGCACCAAAAATTACTCACATGCACATGATTGCATTATATTCACACAATGGAATGCTATACAGCAATAGGAATGAACAAACTATAGCTACACACAACAACATAGACGAATCACAGCCATAATGCTGAGTAAAAAATATCACAAACAAAAGAATGTATGCAGTATGGTTCCATTTGCATACTTCAAAAATAGGCAAAACTAAGCTATATTCTTTAGGTATGTATACATAAGTGGTACGGTTATGAACAAAATCAAATAAATAATTATAAACATCAGAATGGGGGTTACACTTAGTGGGAAGGGAGAGGATGTGATTGAAAAGGCAGATAACAGTGAGTCTTCTGGGCTGCTGGCAAAGTTCTTGATCTTAGTGGTGGTTGCATTTTTTGTATCAAAAGCATTTATGTTTTATGCACTTTATTGTATAGTTTTAGTTCACAGTTTTTACAGAATTTTTAAAAAGCAAAGAAAAGTGGTCCAAGGACTGAACACTGAGGCTCTCATATTTAGAGTATGTTTATAAACCCTACATCCATTCAACGTTCAACAAATCTTTTTTGAGCACCTACTATGTGGCAGGCACTTGTTCCAGCTGCTGGGAGTACAACAGTGGACAAAACAGACAAATCCCCCTGCTTTCATGGATCTTATATACTAGAGAAGCCTGGAGAGAGTATGTCAAGGAGGATGGAGTGGTTAACTATGCAAAATGTTGCTTACATGTTGAGTAAGATGAGGACATAAAATTGACTATTGGCTTTGATAAGCCACTTCCATGATTTTGTTACCACCTAAATATAGATAATCTTCATCTAGACCTCTTTTGTGAACTCCCAGTCTCCATGTATTTCCCAATATAATTCCCATAGATACCCCATGTGTCCGAAACTGTATACAGCAACCTACCCTTCTAGGGTTCTCCATCTCAGTGAACTGCATCACCATCCATCCATTTGCCCAAATCAGAAACCGGGAGGTTATCTCTAATCCCTCTTTGTCCCTCCCTTCTCCATTACATTTCCAATTCATCATCAATTCTACCAAATGTATCTCAAATACAGGGAACACAACAATGTGAGGCATTTCTACCCACCTGGTCCATGAGGATATTGCTTTTCCTCTGCTTTTTTCTCCAGAGCTGAGAATGGAGGTGTCCCTCAGTTCAAAAAGGTGGTATTTGAGGAATATGCTGATGGCTCCTTTACTCAGCCCTTATACCGCGGAGAACTAAATGAACATTTGGGACTCTTGGGACCATATATAAGAGCAGAAGTCGAAGACAACATCATGGTAAGTTGAGGACAATGAAATTACAAGAAAATTAATCCCGTGTGTGTATTTTAGATTTCTGATTCTAAGAATAATGGCCATAAAAAGAATGAAATAATGCCATTTGTAGCAACATGGATGGACCTAGACATTGTCATACTGAGTGAAGTCAGACAGAGAAAGAGAAATATCGTAAGATATCGCTTATATATGAAATCTTTAAAAAGGGTACAAATGAATTTATTTACAAAACAAATAGAGTCACAGTTGTAGAAAACAAAACTTACGGTTACCGAGGGGGAAGGGGAGAGGGAGGGATACATTGGGAGATCAGGATTGACATATACACACTACTACATATAAAAGAGATAACCAGCGAGGACCTACTGCGTAGCACAGGGAACTCCACTCAATACTCTGTAATGACCTATATGGGAAAAGAATCTAAGAAAGAGTGGATAGGGCTTCCCTGGTGGCGCAGTGGTTGAGAGTGCGCCTGCCGATGCAGGGGACACGGGTTCGTGCCCCGGTCCGGGAAGATCCCATGTGCCGCGGAGCGGTTGGGCCCGTGAGCCGTGGCCGCTGAGCCTGCGCGTCCGGAGCCTGTGCTCCGCAACGGGAGAGGCCACAACAGTGAGAGGCCCGCGTACTGCAAAAAAAAAAAAAAGAGTGGATACATGTATATGTATAACTGGTTCACTATGCTGTACACCTGAAACGAACACAACATTGTAAATCAACTATACTCCAATAATTTTTTAAATAAAAATAATGTATTCTCACTTTTGAAAAAGTTTAAAGTGTAGAAAATAAGGAAGTTGAAAAATAATACCATAATTATCATTTTGCTGTATGTTCTTATGTTTTTCCTATGTATTCTCTTTATGTATTCAAAATTAAACAATGGATCATCCTTTTTTAAATAAATATGTCATAAACATTTCTTATGTCATTAAAAACACTTCCTACACACACATATATAATATATATATATATATATATATATTTTTTTTTTTTTTTTTTTTTTGCGGTACTCGGGCCTCTGACTGTTATGGCCTCTCCCGATGCGGAGTACAGGCTCCGGACGCGCAGGCTCAGCGGCCATGGCTCACGGGCCCAGCCGCTCCGCGGCATGTGGGATCTTCCCGGACCGGGGCACGAACCCGTGTCCCCGGCATCGGCAGGGGGATTCTCAACCACTGCGCCACCAGGGAAGGCCCCTACATATATATTTTTTTAACATCTTTATTGGAGTATAATTGCTTTACAATGGTGTGTTAGTTTCTGCTTTACAACAAAATGAATCAGTTATATATATACATATGTTCCCATATCTCTTCCCTCTTGCGTCGCCCTGCCTCCCACCCTCCCTATCCCACCCCTCCAGGCGGTCACAAAGCACCGAGCTGATCTCCCTGTGCTATGCGGCTGCTTCCCACTAGCTATCTACCTTACGTTTGGTAATGTATATATGTCCATGCCTCTCTCTCGCTTTATCACAGCTTACCCTTCCCCCTCCCCATATCCTCAAGTCCAACTTTAGTAGGTCTGTGTCTTTATTCCTGTCTTACCCCTAGGTTCTTCATGACATTTTTTTTCTTAAATTCCGTATATATGTGTTAGCATACGGTATTTGTCTCTCTCTTTCTGACTTACTTCACTCTGTATGACAGACTCTAGGTCTATCCACCTCATTGCAAATAGCTCAATTTCGTTTCTTTTTATGGCTGAGTAATATTCCATTGTATATATTGCCACATCTTCTTTATCCATTCATCCGATGATGGACACTTAGGTTGTTTCCATCTCCGGGCTATTGTAAAGAGAGCTGCAATGAACATTTTGGTACATGACTCTTTTTGAATTATGGTTTCCTCAGGGTATATGCCCAGTAGTGGGATTTCTGGGTAATATGGTAGTTCTATTTGTAGTTTTTTAAGGAACCTCCATACTGTTCTCCACAGTGGCTGTATCAGTTTACATTCCCACCAACAGTGCAAGAGGGTTCTCTTTTCTCCACACCCTCTCCAGCATTTATTGTTTCTAGATTTTTTGATGATGGCCATTCTGACTGGTGTGAGATGATATCTCATTGTAGTTTTGATTTGCATTTCTCTAATAATTAGTGATGTTGAGCATTCTTTCATGTGTTTGTTGGCAGTCTGTATATCTTCTTTGGAGAAATGTCTATTTAGGTCTTCTGCCCATTTTTGGATTGGGTTGTTTGTTTTTTTTTGTTATTGAGCTGCATGAGCTGCTTATAAATTTTGGAGATTAATCCTTTGTCGGTTGCTTCATTTGCAAATATTTTCTCCCATTCTGAGGGTTGTCTTTTAGTCTTGTTTATGGTTTCCTTTGCTGTGCAAAAGCTTTGAAGTTTCATTAGGTCCCATTTGTTTATTTTTGTTTTTATTTCCATTTCTCTAGGAGGTGGGTCAAAAAGGATCTTGCTGTGATTTATGTCATAGAGTGTTCTGCCTATATTTTCCTCTAAGAGTTTGATAGTTTCTGGCCTTACATTTAGGTCTTTAATCCATTTTGAGCTTATTTTTGTGTATGGTGTTAGGGAGTGAGCTAATCTCATACTTTTACATGTACCTGTCCAGTTTTCCCAGCACCACTTATTGAAGAGGCTGTCCTTTCCCCACTGTATATTCCTGCCTCCTTTATCAAAGATAAGGTGACCATATGTGCGTGGGTTTATCTCTGGGCTTTCTATCCTGTTCCATTGAGCTATGTTTCTGTTTTTGTGCCAGTACCATACTGTCTTGATTACTGTAGCTTTGTAGTATAGTCTGAAGTCAGGGAGTCTGATTCCTCCAGCTCTGTTTTTCTTTCTCAAGATTGCTTTGGCTATTTGGGGTCTTTTGTGTTTCCATACAAATTCTGAAATTTTTTGTTCTAGTTCTGTGATAAATGCCAGTGGTAGTTTGATAGGGATTGCATTGAATCTGTAGATTGCTTTGGGTAGTAGAGTCATTTTCACAATGTTGATTCTTCCAATCCAAGAACATGGTATATCTCTCCATCTGTTTCTATCCTCTTTAATTTCTTTCATCAGTGTCTTATAATTTTCTGCATACAGGTCTTTTGTCTCCTTAGGTAGGTTTATTCCTAGGTATTTTATTCTTTTTGTTGCAGTGATAAATGGGAGTGTTTTCTTGATTTCACTTTCAGATTTTTCATCATTAGTGAATAGGAATGCCAGAGATTTCTGTGCATTAATTTTGTATCCTGCTACTTTACCAAATTTGTTGATTAGCTCTAGTAGTTTTCTGGTAGCATCTTTAGGATTCTCTATGTATAGTATCATGTCATCTGCAAACAGTGACAGCTTTACTTCTTCTTTTCCGATTTGCATTCCTTTTATTTCCTTTTCTTCTCTGATTGCTGTGGCTAAAACTTCCAAAACTATGTTGAATAATAGTGGTGAGAGTGGGCAACCTTGTCTTCTTCCTGATCTTAGTGGAAATGCTTTCAGTTTTTCACCATTGAGGACGATGTTGGCTGTGGCTTTGTCATATATGGCCTTTATTACGTTGAGGAAAGTTCTCTCTATGCCTACTTTCTGCAGGTTTTTTTATCATAAATGGGTGTTGAATTTTGTCGAAAGCTTTCTCTGCATCTATTGAGATGATCATATGGTTTTTCTCCTTCAATTTGTTAATATGGTGTATCACGTTGATTGATTTGCTTATATTGAAGAATCTTTGCATTCCTGGACTAAACCCCACTTGATCATGGTGTATGATCCTTTTAATGTGCTGTTGGATTCTGTTTGCTAGTATTTTGTTGAGGATTTTTGCATCTATGTTCATCAGTGATATTGGCCTGTAGTTTTCTTTCTTTGTGACATCTTTGTCTGGTTTTGGTATCAGGGTGATGGTGGCCTTGTAGAATTAGTTTGGGAGTGTTCCTCCCTCTGCCCTATTTTGGAAGAGTTTGAGAAGGATAGGTGTTAGCTCTTCTCTAAATGTTTGATAGAATTTGCCTGTGAAGCCATCTGGTCCTGGGCTTTTGTTTGTTGGAAGATTTTTAATCACAGTTTCAATTTCAATGCTTGTGATTGGTCTGTTCGTATTTTCTATTTCTTCCTGATTCAGTCTTGGAAGGTTGTGCTTTTCTAAGAATTTGTCCATTTCTTTCAGGTTGTCCATTTTATTGGCATAGAGTTGCTTGTAGTAATCTCTCATGATCTTTTGTATTTCTGCAGTGTCAGTTGTTACTTCTCCTTTTTCATTTCTAATTCTGTTGATTTGAGTCTTCTCCCTTTTTTTCTTGATGAGTCTGGCTAGTGGTTTATCAATTTTGTTTATCCTTTCAAAGAACCAGCTTTTAGTTTTATGGATCTTTGCTATTGTTTCCTTCATTTCTTTTTCATTTATTTCTGATCTGATTTTTATGATTTCTTTCCTTCTGCTAACTTTGGGGTTTTTTTGTTCTTCTTTCTCTAATTGCTTTAGGTGCAAGGTAGGTTGTTTATTCGAGATGTTTCCTGTTTCTTAAGGTAGGATTGTATTGCTATAGACTTCCCTCTTAGAACTGCTTTTGCTGCATCCCATAGATTTTGGGTCGTCGTGTCTCCATTGTCATTTGTTTCTAGGTATTTTTTTATTTCCTCTTTGATTTCTTCAGTGATCACTTCGTTATTAAGTAGTGTATTGTTTAGCCTCCATGTGTTTGTATTGTTTACAGATCTTTTCCTGTAATTGATATCTAGTTTCATAGCACTGTGGTCGGAAAAGATACCTGATACAATTTCAATTTTCTTATATTTACCAAGGCTTGATTTGTGACCCAAGATAAGATCTATCCTGGAGAATGTTCCATGAGCACTTGAGAAAAATGTGTATTCTGTTGTTTTTGAATGGAATGTCCTATAAATATCAATTAAGTCCATCTTGTTTAATGTATCATTTAAAGCTTGTGTTTCCTTATTTATTTTCATTTTGGATGATCTTTCCATTGGTGAAAGTGGGGTGTTAAAGTCCCCTACTATGAATGTGTTACTGTTGATTTCCCCTTTCATGGCTGTTAGTATTTGCCTTATGTATTGAGGTGCTCCTATGTTGGGTGCATAAATATATACAATTGTTATATCTTCTTCTTGGATCCCTTGATCATTATGTAGTGTCCTTCTTTGTCTCTTCTAATAGTCTTTATTTTTAAGTCTATTTTGTCTGATATGAGAATTGCTACTCCAGCTTTCTATTGGTTTCCATTTGCATGAAATATCTTTTTCCATCCCCTTACTTTCAGTCTGTATGTGTCTCTAGGTCTGAAGTGGGTCTCTTGTAGACAGCAAATATATGGGTCTTGTTTTTGTATCCATTCAGCCAGTCTGTGTTTTTTGGTGGGAGCATTTAATCCATTTACATTTAAGGTAATTATCAATATGTATGTTCTTATTCCCATTTTCTTATTTGTTTTGGGTTCGCTATTGTAGGTCTTTTCCTTCTCTTGTGTTTCTTGCCTAGAGAAGTTCCTTTAGCAGTTGTTGTAGAGCTGGTTTGGTAGTGCTGAACTCTCTCAGCTTTTGCTTCTCTGTAAAGGTTTTAATTTCTCCATCAAATCTGAATGAGATCCTTGCTGGGTAGAGTAATCTTGGTTGCAGGTTTTTCTCCTTCATCACTTTAAATATGTCCTGCCAGTCCCTTCTGGCTTGCAGAGTTTCTGCTCAAAGATCAGCTGTTAACCTTATGGGGATTCCCTTGTGTATTATTTGTTGTTTTTCCCTTGCTGCTTTTAATATATTTTCTTTGTATTTAATTTTTGACAGTTTGATTAATATGTGTCTTGGCATGTTACTCCTTGGATTTATCCTGTATGGGACTCTCTGTGCTTCCTGGACTTGATTAACTATTTCCTTTCCCATATTAGGGAAGTTTTCAACTATAATCTCTTCAAATATTTTCTCAGTCCCTTTCTTTTTCTCTTCTTCTTCTGGAACCCCTATAATTCGAACGTTGGTGTGTTTAATGTTGTCCCAGAGGTCTCTGAGACTGTCCTCAGTTCTTTTCATTCTTTTTTCTGTATTCTGCTCTGCAGTAGTTATTTCCACTATTTTATCTTCCAGGTCACTTATCCGTTCTTCTGCCTCAGTTATTCTGCTATTGATCCCTTCTAGAGTATTTTTAATTTCATTTATTGTGTTGTTCATCACTGCTTGTTTCATCTTTAGTTCTTCTAGGTCCTTGTTAAATGTTTCTTGCATTTTCTCTATTCTATTTCCAAGATTTTGGATCATCTTTACTATCATTATTCTGAATTCTTTTTCAGGTAGACTGCCTATTTCCTCTTCATTTGTTAGGCCTGGTGGTTTTTTACCTTGCTCCTTCATCTGCTGTGTGTTTTTCTGTCTTCTCATTTTGCTTATCTTAATGTGTTTGCGGTCTCCTTTTTGCAGACTGCAGGTTCGTAGTTCCCGCTGTTTTTGGTGTCTGTCTCCAGTGGCTAAAGTTGGTTCAGTGGGTTGTGTAGGCTTCCTGGTGGAGGGGACTGGTGCCTGTGTTCTGGTGGATGAGGCTGGATCTTGTCTTTCTGGTGGGCAGGTCCACGTCTGGTGGTGTGTTTTGGGGTGTCTGTGGACTTATTATGATTTTAGGCAGCCTCTCTGCTAATGGGTGGGGTTGTGTTCCTGTCTTGCTAGTTGTTTGGCATAGGATGTCCAGCACTGTAGCTTGCTGGTTGTTGAGTGAAGCTGGGTGCTGGTGTTGAGATGGAGATCTCTGGGAGATTTTCGCCGTTTGATATTATGTGCAGCTGGGAGGTCTCTTGTGGACCAGTGTCCTGAAGTTGGCTCTCCCACCTCAGAGGCACAACACTGACTGCTGACTGCAGCACCAAGAGCATTTCATCCACACGGCTCAGAATAAAAGAGAGAAAAGTAGAAAGAAAGAATTAGTAGAAGCAGAAAGAAAGAAAGAAAGAAAGAAACAAAGGAGGGAGGGAGGGAGGGAGGAAGGAAGGTAGGAGGGAAGGAAGGAAAAGAAGAAAGAAAGAAGATAAAGTAAAATAAAGTAAGATAAAATTAATAAAGTTATTAAAATAAAAAAATAATTATTAAGAGAAAAAAAAACGGACAGATAGAACCCTAGGACAAATGGTGGAAGCAAAGCTATACAGACAAAATCTCACACAGAAGCATACACATACACACTCACAAAAAGAGAAAAAGGGGAAAAAAATATATATCTTTGCTTCTAAAGTCCACCTCCTCAATTTGGGATGATTCGTTTTCTATTCATGTATTCCACAGATGCAGGTACATCAAGTTGATTGTGGAGCTTTAATCCGCTGCCCCTGAGGCTGCTGGGAGGGATTTCCCTTTCTCCTCTTTGTTGTCACAGCTCCCGGGGCTCAGCTTTGGATTTGGCCCCGCCTCTGCGTGTAGGTCGCAGGAGGGCGTCTGTTCTTCGCTCAGACAGGACGGGGTTAAAGGAGCCGCTGATTCGTGGGCTCTGGCGCACTCAGGCTGGGGGGAGGGCGGGGCATGGCTGCAAGGCGAGCCTGCGGTGGCAGAGGCCGCCGGGACGTTGCCCCAGCCTGAGGCGCGCCGTGCGTTCTCCCGGGGAAGTTGTCCGTGGATCCCGGGACCCTGGCAGTGGCGGGCTGCACAGGCTCCCGGAAGAGGGGTGTGGACAGTGACCTGCGCTCGCACACAGGCTTCTTGGCGGCAGCAGCAGCAGCCTTAGCGTCTCCTGCCCGTCTCTGGGGTCCGCGCTTTTAGCCGCGGCTCGCGCCCGTCTCTGGAGTTCCTTACAGCGCTCTTAATCCCCTCTCCTCGCGCACCAGGAAACAAAAACCCTACGTATATTTTTAAATGATGGAATATTAGTCCATTATATGATTTTATGGTTTACTTAACCACCTACTTTGAACAACCTTTTAGATAGTTTTTTTTTTGTTTGTTTGTTTTTTACTATTTAAGTAATGCTGCAGCCACGACCCTCTTCCTAGGATAAAATTCCAGGAGTGCAATGTACACGAACATTTTAAGATTTTCTCTAATGAATTATCTATTAATGTTATTTGCATAGTTGAAATTTTTGGAGGGAGTGCTTTTCTTGTTCATTTATATTACCTTGTATATTATAGATCATTGATATATTAATGATCATTGATCATTTTAGTGAATAATATTTTTCCAAGTTTGTTTTCTCTTAATTTTGTATATAATGGTTTTTAAAATAAAACAGGTTTGAAATTTTAGGTAGTAACCCATAAATCTTTCCTTTATGACACTTTCATAGCTTTTTTGTTTATTAAAATCCTTCCCTATACAGAGATTTTTTTTTCTTAAAATCACCTATACTTTTTTCAACTTTCTTTTACAGTTTAATTTCTTAACATTTAACTTTTTAATCCATCGATAATTCCTGTAGACTAGAATTTGTTTTTGGTGTGTGTGAGCCAAAGATCAAGGTAGTTTTATTTTTTCCAGAAACAGTCATCCATTGTCCCAATTGATTGTTTACATGAAGGATATTGGAGGATCTAAAATTATGGGATTGTGAGTGAATTTTTTTCTGACTTCAATTTTATTTTACTTTCCATATGTCCCATGAAAATGTATGATTTTTTTAAATTTGAAAAACAAGTCTTCTTTAAATATCATAAGTATTCATCCTGGCATTTGTCATGAAGAACCTTAATTTAAGAGTATCAGTTCCTGGAGTTAGGGTCTCTTAAAACCCCTGTGGTGATATTTTCCCTTTTACTTTGGAATTGCTTTTAAGTATTTAGAAATTTTCTCCTTTGCAACTTTGAGTTCATGCCATAAAGATTTTGGAATTCAAAAATGTCTCAGTTTCTTTTGTAGATCTTTAGGTTTGGGTTCTAACAACATCCATACTCTGTACCATTTCCTCCAGCTATTAAAAACCTGGATAAAAACCCCCCAAATCGGCATTGCTATTAGGGCTATAAACCCTAACCTAAGAACTTTACAAGATCTTAAAACATAACACTTGCTTTTTTAAATTTCTTTTCTTTTTTTTTTCTTGCTCTGCAGGTAACATTTAAAAACCAGGCATCTCGTCCCTACTCCTTCTATTCTAGCCTTATTTCTTATGAGGAAGATCAGAGGCAAGGAGCAGAACCTAGAAAAAAGTTTGTCGAGCCTAATGAAACCAAAACTTACTTCTGGAAAGTGCAGCATCATATGGCACCAACTACAGATGAGTTTGACTGCAAAGCCTGGGCGTATTTTTCTGATGTTGATCTGGTAAGCAGGTCTGTGTTGTGCTGGCCTCTTTCTGGTTTAAAAGAAAGAGGCTTTGTGTTATGTTGGAAGTTTGGTATTTATCCTAAGCATAATGGGAAGCTTTAAATAGGGGAGGTGTCATCATATTTATGGCTTAGACATATCGCTCTGGAATCTACTAAAGAGGAAGAAATTGTACTGTGGGAAGATGGGGAGTGGGTTGGAGTGGCATAAAAGTTGATGAGAAATCCACTCTGGTTCATGGGTGAGAGAACTTTTGCTCACAGGACTGGTGTCTTTCAGGAAAAAGATGTGCACTCAGGCTTGATTGGACCCCTTCTGATCTGCCGCACAAACACTCTGAGCGCTGCCCATGGGAGACAAGTGACAGTGCAGGAATTTGCTCTGTTTTTCACTATTTTTGATGAGACCAAGAGCTGGTACTTCACTGAAAACATGGAAAGGAACTGCAGGGCTCCCTGCAACATCCAGATGGAGGACCCCACTTTTAGAGAAAAGTATCGCTTCCATGGTAATATATTCCACACCCAAATATTACTCGCTGCGAAATGAACCTTGAGCCTGAGGTTTCGACATTGTATGATTTGAGACTATATGTATGGGAGTGGAATCCTCATAGGGATCAATATTTTTTGACTGGAGTGGAGGGAAAGACACTTATACAACAGATTTTAACAGCTTTCTCTGTGTTCTTTCTCCAGCAATCAATGGCTATGTGATGGATACACTACCTGGTTTAGCAATGGCTCAGGATCAAAAGATCCGATGGTATCTGCTCAGCATGGGCAGCAATGAAAATATCCATTCTATTCATTTCAGTGGACATGTGTTCACTGTACGGAAAACGGAGGAGTATAAAATGGCAGTCTACAACCTCTACCCGGGTACGAGCCACTTTGTGCTCTTTCTTCAACTTACTGTGCTTGCTGAAAACCTACTTTAAAGGTCTGTGCCCTGGGGATATGTCCAGTGAACAAAGCAGACCAACTCCCTGCTCTCGGGTAGCTTACTTTTTCAAGTAACTTTACCCTACAGAGAGATAATAAATAAATTAGCAAGTGAACATGATAATTTCAGATACAGATGATGTGCTATCAAGGAAATAGAACAGAATAAATGGATAATTGATGTCACAGCACTTTCCTAGGAAAAAGGGATTTTTCTACCACCTCAAATCCCACATGGCACCAGTAGTTTCCCAAAGACTGATTTGTTTATGTATGAAAGCAATATATTGATTAAGCACTCCTCACAATGTTGATCAAAACATAATTTCATTTTAGTTCTCCAGTGTCCCTTTAAAACAGGTTTAATAGTGAAAGTAAACTTCCCCTGTTTCTGTGTAAAAATTCTGATAAGCCCAGTGACTTTAAGCTCACTTTTTTTTTAAACATCTTTATTGGAGTATAGTTCCTTTACAGTGGTGTGTTAGTTGCTGCTGTATAACAAAGTGAATCAGCTATACGTATACTTATATCCTCATATCCCCTCCCTCTTGCGTCTCCTTCCCACCCTCCCTATCCCGCCCCTCTAGGTGGTAACAAAGCACCGAGCTGATCTCCCTGTGCCATGCAGCTGCTTCCCACTAGCTATCTATTTTACATTTGGTTGTATATATAAGTCCATGCCACTCTCTCACTTCGTCCCAGCTTACCCTTCCCCCTCCCTGTGTCCTCAAGTCCATTCTCTGTGTCGCTTCTTTATTCCTGTCCTGCCCCTACGTTCTTCAGGACCTTTTTTTTTTTTAATTCTATATATATATATGTGTTAGCATATGGTATTTGTTTCTCTCTTTCGGACTTACTTCACTCTGTACGACTGACTCTGGGTCCATGCACCTCACTACAAATAACTCAATTTCATTTCTTTTTATGGCTGACTAATATTCCATTGTGTATATGTGCCACATCTTCTTTATACATTCCTCTGTCGATGAACACTTAGGTTGCTTCCATGTCCTGGCTATTGTAAATAGTGCTGCAGTGAACATAGTGGTACATGACTCTTTTTGAATTATGGTTTTCTCAGAGTATATGCCCAGTAGTGGGATTGCTGGGTCATATGGTAGTTCTATTTGTAGTTTTTTAAGGAACCTCCATACTGTTCTCCATAGTGGCTATATCAATTTATATTCTCACCAACAGTGCAAGAGGGTTCCTTTTCTCCACACCCTCTCCAGCATTTATTGTTTCTAGACTTTGATGATGGCCATTCTGACTAGTGTGAGGTGATACCACATTGTAGTTTTAATATGCATTTCTCTAATGATTAGTGATGTTGAGCATCCTTTCACGTGCTTGTTGGTAATCTGTATGTCTTCTTTGGAGAAATGTCTGTTAGATCTTCTGCCCATTTTTGGGTTGAGTTGGTTTATTTTTGATATTGAGCTTCATGAGCTGCTTCTATATTTGAGAGATTAATCCTTTGTCAGTTGCTTCGCTTGCAGATATTTTCTCCCAATCTGAGGGTTGTCTTCTCGTCTTGTTTATGGTTGCCTTGGCTGTGCAAAAGCTTTGAAGTTTCATTAGGTCCCATTTGTTTATTTTTGTTTTTATTTCCATTTCTCTAGGAGGTGGGTCAAAAAGGATCTTGCTGTGATTTATATCATAAGGTGTTCTGCCTATGTTTTCCTCTAAGAGTTTTATGGTGTCTGGCCTTACATTTAGGTCTTTAATCCATTTTGAATTTATTTTTGTATATGGTGTTAGGAAGTGTTTTTTTTTGTTTGTTTGTTTTTGCGGTACGCAGGCCTCTCACTGTTGTGGCCTCTCCCGTTGCGGAGTACAGGCTCCGGACACGCAGGCTTAGCGGCCATGGCTCACGGGCCCAGCCGCTCCACAGCATGTGGGATCTTCCCGGACCGGGGCACGAACCCGTGTCCCCTGCATTGGCAGGCGGACTCTCAACCACTGCACCACCAGGGAAGCCCAGAAAGTGTTTTAATTTCATTCTTTTATATGTAGCTGTCCAGTTTTCCCAGCACCACTTATTGAAGAGGCTCTCTTTTCTCCATTGTCTATTCTTGTCTCCTTTTTCAAAGATAAGGTGACCATATGTGCGTGGGTTTATCTCTGGGCTTTCTATCGTGTTCCATTGATCTATATTTCTGTTTTTGTGCCAGTACCATACTGTCTTAATGACTGTAGCTTTGTAGTATAGTCTGAAGTTAGGGAGTCTGATTCCTCCACCTCCATATTTCTTTCTCAAGATTGTTTTGGCTATTTGGGGTCTTCTGTGTCTCCATACAAACTTTAAGATTTTTTGTTCTAGTTCTGTGAAAAATGCCATTGGTAGTTTGATAGGGATTGCATTGAATTTGTAGATTGCTTTGGGTAGTATAGTCATTTTCACAATGTTGATTCTTCCAATCCAAGGACATGGTATATCTCTCCATCTGTTTGTATCATCTTTAATTTCTTTCATCAGTGTCTTATAGTTTTCTGCATACAGGTCTTTTGTTTCCTTAAGTAGGTTTATTTCTAGGTATTTTATTCATTTTGTTGCAATGGTAAATGGAAGTGTTTCCGTAATTTCTCTTCAGGTATTTTTGTCATTAGTGTATAGGAATGCAAGAGATTTCTGTGCATTAATTTTGTATCCTGCTACTTTACCCAATTCGTTGATTAGCTCTAGTAGTTTTCTGGTACCATCTTTAGGATTCTCTGTGTATAGTATCATGTCATCTGCAAACAGTGACAGTTTTACTTCTTCTTTTCAGTTTGGATTCCTTTTATTTCTTTTTCTCCTCTGATTGCCGTGACTAAAACTTCCAAAACTATGTTGAATAATAGTGGTGAGAGTGGGCAGCCTTGTCTTGTTCTTGATCTTAGTGGAAATGGTTTCAGTTTTTCACCATTAAAAATGATGTTGGCTGTGGGTTTGTCATATATGGCCCATATATGGTTGAGGTAATTTCCCTCTCTGCCTACTTTCTGGAACGTTTTTATCATAAATTGGCGTTGAATTTTGTCAAAAGCTTTTTCTGCATCTATTGAGACGATCATATGGTTTTCCTCCTTCAATTTGTTAATATGGTGTATCACGTTGATTGATTTGCGTATATTGAAGAATCCTTGCATTCCTGGACTAAACCCCACTTGATCATGGTGTATGATCCTTTTAATGTGCTGTTGGATTCTGTTTGCTAGTATTTTGTTGAGGATTTTTGCATCTATGTTCATCAGTGATATTGGCCTGTAGTTTTCTTTCTTTGTGACATCCTTGTCTGGTTTTGGCATCAGGGTGATGGTGGCCTCGTAGAATGAGTTTGGGAGTTTTCCTCCCTCTGCTATATTTTGGAAGAGTTTGAGAAGGATGGGTGTCAGCTCTTCTCTAAATATTTGATAGAATTTGCCTGTGAAGCCGTCTGGTCCTGGGCTTTTGTTTGTTGGAAGATTTTTAATCACAGTGTCAATTTCAGTGCTTGTGATTGATCTGTTTATATTTTCTATTTCTTCCTGGTTCAGTCTCGGAAGGTTGTGCATTTCTAAGAATTTGTCCATTTCTTCCAGGTTGTCCATTTTATTGGCATATAGTTGCTTGTAGTAATTTCTCATGATCCTTTGTATTTCTGCAGTGTCAGTTGTTACTTCTCCTTTTTCATTTCTAATTCTATTGATTTGAGTCTCCTCCCTTTTTTTCTTGATGAGTCTGGCTAATGGTTTATCAATTTTGTTTATCTTCTCAAAGAACCAGCTTTTAGTTTTATTGATCTTTGCTATAGTTTCCTTCATTTCCTTTTCATTTATTTCTGATGTGATCTTTATGGTTTCTTCCCTTCTGCTAACTTTGGGGTTTTTTGTTCTTCTTTCTCTAATTGATTTAGGTGTAATGTGTGGGGTTGTGTTCCTGTCTCGCTAGTTGTTTGGCGTGGGGCATCCAGCACTGGAGCTTGCTGGTCATTGAGTGAAGCTGGGTCTTAGCGTTGAGATGGAGATCTCTGGGAGAGCTCTCGCCGTATGATATTACATGGGCCCGGGAGGTCTCTGGTGGTCCAATGTCCTGAACTCGGCTCTCCTACCTCAGAGGCTCAGGCCTGACACCCAGCAGGAGCACCAAGACCCTGTCAGCCACATGGCTCAGAAGAAAAGGGAGAAAAAAAGGAAAGAAGGAAAATAAATAAATAAAATAAAATTATTAAAATTTTTAAAAATTATTAAAATTAAAAAGCAATTTAAAAAAAAGAAGAGAGCAACCAAACCAATAAACAAATCCACCAGTGATAACAAGTGCTAAAAACTATACTAAAAAAAAATGGACAGACATAACTGTAGGACAAATGGTAAAAGCAAAGCTATACAGACAAAATCACACAAAGAAGCATACACATACACACTCACAAAAAGAGAAAAAGGAAAAAAATATATATAAAAAGGAAGAGAGCAACTAAATCAATAAACAAATATACCAGTGATAATAACCTCTAAATACTAAACTAACATAAACATAAAACCAGAAACAAATTGATGCAGAAAGCAAACCCCAAGTCTACAGTTGCTCCCAAAGTCCACCTCCTCTATTTGGGATGATTCGTTGCCCATTCATGTATTCCACAGATGCAGGTACATCAAGTTGATTGTGGAGCTTTAATCCGCTGCTTCTGAGGCTGTTGGGAGAGATTTCCCTTTCTCTTCTTTGTTCGCACAGCTCCCGGGGCTCAGCTTTGGATTTGGCCCTGCCTCTGCGTGTAGGTCGCAGGAGGGCGTCTGTTCTTAGCTCAGACAGGACGGGGTTAAAGGAGCCACTGATTCGGGGGCTCTGGCTCACTCAGGCCGGGGGGAGGGAGGGGTACGGATGCGGGGCGAGCCTGCAGTGCACTAGCCGTGGTGCACTAACCCCTTCAGGCTGTGTTCACGCCGCCAACCCCAGTCCTCTCCCTGCACTCCGACCCGAAGCCTGAGCCTCAGCTCCCAGCCCCGCCCGCCTCGGCGGGTGAGCAGACAAGCCTCTCGGGCTGGTGAGTGCTGGTTGGCACCGATACTCTGTGCGGGAATCTCCCCGCTTTGCCCTCCGCACCCCTGTTGCCGTGCTCTCCTCCGCGGCTCTGAAGCTGCCCCCTCTGCCTCCTGCAGTCTCCGCCCGCGAAGGGGCTCCTAGTGTGTGGAAACCTTTCCTCCTTCACAGCTCCTTCCCACTGGTGCAGGTCCCGTCCCTATCCTTTTGTCTCTGTTTTTTCTTTTTTCTTTTACCCTACCCAGGTACGTGGGGAGTTTCTTGCCTTTTGGGAGGTCTGAGGTCTTCTGCCAGCGTTCAGTAGGTGTTCTGTAGGGGTTGTTCCACATGTAGTTGTATTTCTGATGTATTTGCGGGGGGTAAGGAGATCTCCACGTCTTACTCCTCTGCCATCTTGAAGCTCCTCCTACCATACTCTGCTCACTCTTAAGTAATAAAGAGTCCTGCAGTCACTTTACATCACAAATATAGTTCAGGTCACAAATTACAATGTCTACTCCAAGATATTAATCAAAATTCTGAACTTGATTTAAGTTCAGTATCTCGTCCTCCAAGTTGGTTGAGTTTTCTGTCTCGCTACCTTATGCTTCCCCCTGCACTCCTGGCTGTTGCTGGTCTGAACCGCAGCGGGGCAAGGGCAGAGGCGAGGGATGGCACCACTGTCTGCACCAGGCAGATATTTCAATCTGACTCTATGTTTGGTGGGGTACTTTCAGGGGCTCTTCAGAGACTCCCTTTTGGGACCGTCCCTCATGAAATCCTCTTGACCTGGTTGTTTCCACCTTTATTCTGGGTGGTCACTGTGACTGATTCCTCAGCCCCTCAGCATTCACCCTCTAGCTTCTTGCTCCTGGAGTTACTTTACCCCTCAAGGCAGGGAGCCCACATCTCGTCAATGAGAAATACACCTCTGGCTTCGAAAAGCACTGAGTGCAGGCCAATCTTTCTCCTGTCTCCACCACCAAAGCATCCCGTCACCCAGTCTTTCCCATTTCCTGGGGTCAGTACTCAATTTCCAGGGCCTCCAGCTGTAGGGGTCACATGCCAAGCACTCTGGGTTTGAGGGGTCCAAGAATGGTGCAACTGACTTGGGTAGATCTCCTTCGATATTCTGCATAAGCCAGTGTATCTTATGCCCATTTGTGTGAAAAGAAATAATTTTTGTTCCTTTTGGTTTTGATAAGGTGTTTTTGAGACAGTGGAAATGCTACCATCCAAAGTTGGAATTTGGCGGATAGAATGTCTTATTGGCGAGCACCTGCAAGCTGGGATGAGCACGCTCTTCCTGGTGTACAACAGGAGTGAGTGGCACCTACCTCTATACCTCTTTCCCCCTTCCTAGGACGGTTGCTTTTGTCGGGAAACGAATACCAGCTCACAGTCCTTTCCAAATCTAAAACGAATATTGCTGGTAGAAATCATCAGAGCCCTCAGAGGAGGGCAGATAGGCTTGAAGCCTTGAACGCTTTGACCCTGAAGCTCCAAGAGCAAATTTTGAAACTTAGTTTTGGTTCAGTTACCAAAGATAACTTACAAATATCACTTGGAAGAATTTGAGTTTTCACCCTAAACAAGTAGGAGAACCACTGGTGTACTTACGTATTGACCCTAGTTTCCTCAGCTGCACAATGTGAGTAGCAGTAGCACCTACCTGTTGGAGTGAATTCAATGATATAGTACAATAAAATATTTAGTACAGTTCTTGGCACATAGTAAACACTAAAAAATATGAGCATTTGTTGGTGTTCTCATTGACTTGCATTTGTGCAGCTATACTTTCTGCACTTCTAACTATCGTGCTCCCTTCATGTGATTTCAGAATGTCAGACTCCACTGGGAATGGCTTCTGGACGCATTAGAGATTTTCAGATTACAGCTTCAGGACAATATGGTAAATACTATTCCTTTCTCGTAAAGCACTGGGCTGATTATATCTTTTTTATTTCTATTGGAAAGATTCAGATAACCAATCCGTCTCCATAGGTGCCTTTCAAATCTATTTTCTCTTCTCCATTTCCCAGTGTGAGCATCTTAATTCAGGCCATCATCACTTCTCACCTGAGTAATGCCACTACCACCTTAAATGTCCTGCCTGCCTTCCGTATGGCTTCCCTTGAGTCCATTCTCTTCACTGTAGCAAGAAGCTACATTTTTCTGTGAGCAGTGATAGAAAGCTTGAACTGGATCTAGAGAGAGTTCTCAAACTACAGCCCGCAGGCCACATCCAGCCCATCTCTTGATTTTGTATGGCCTTCAAGCTAAGAATCACTTTTCTATTCTTAAATTATTGGGGGAAAAAAACAAAAGAAGAATAGTATTCCATGACATGTGAAAATTACATGAAATTCTAATTTCGCTCCATAAAGAAGCCACACCCTTTCAGTTACAATCATCTGTGGCCGCTTTTGCTCTACAACAGCATTTAAGTAATTGCAACAAGACAAGATGATCTGCAAAGGTTAAATTATTTACAGAACAAAGTTGGCCAAACTCTGTTTTAGAGGGAAAAAATTGCATTTGAAAAACAAATTGCTGGAGGAATTACCAAATGTAAGTCCACTTTGAAAAGAAAAGAAAAAGAGGGCTTCCCTGGTGGCACAGTGGTTGAGAGTCCGCCTGCCGATGCAGGGGACGCGGGTTCGTGCCCTGGTCCGGGAGGATCCCATATGCCGCGGAGCGGCTGGGCCCGTGAGCCATGGCCGCTGAGCCTGCGCGTCCGGAGCCTGTGCTCCGCAAGGAGAGAGGCCGCGAAAGTGAGAGGCCCGCGTACCGCAAAAAAAAAAAAAAAAAGAAAGAAAAAGAGGCTTGAAAGTTATATACTAAAATAGTATTATTTTTCTCTGGGCAGAAGTATGTTGTTTTTTACTTCTTTTATTTTTATTTTTACTTACGTTTTATTTTTATATTTTATTTTCTAATTTTTCTCCAGTGAACATACGTTAGGTAATAAAGAAATAATAATATTATTTGATAGTGATGGTAACACATTCCAGTATTAGCTAACTAGAGGTACTAACAATCAACAAAATTATTAAATTTTAGAAAATACAATGGACAACAAGGACAGGCCTGGTAGTAGTCACTGATGAGAGTTCTCAACCTACAGCCCGCAGGCCACATTGGTGGTCATTGATACTAATATGCTTTATGCCTTTAACGTCTCCACAGCTAGCATTAACCTTTCTCAAGAGAGTAATTTTATTCCTAAATGACTAGGACCAACCCAGCTGAATCTAATCTCTCTCCCCTTTCTTGGGCAAAGGACAGTGGGCCCCAAAGCTGGCCAGACTTCATTATTCTGGATCAATCAATGCCTGGAGCACCAAGGACCCCTTTTCCTGGATCAAGGTTAGAAAATGCATCGCATTCCATCACATCACACATTCCTCTTGCAAGCTCAAAGCGTTTTATAGTTTTATATCTCCTTTATACCAAAGTCATTTTCATCAAACTCCATGTAATAGACGAGGAAAGAGCTGAAGAATAGAGTGGTTTATGATTTGTACCAAAAGAGTCAGGAATGAAAGACTCAGGAATAGAATTGAGTACACTGTGTTTTTAATCTTTCTGTTGGGATTAGAATCTCTGAATATTTTCTATAACATTGAACTTACCACCTCCCAAGACTGTATTCTACCTTTAGATGCCTTCAACTGCCTAGATGTCCTTGAGTCCTCCAGTCCCTTCATTTTAATACAAAAACAAATGGCTCAATCCCCCATCCCACAAGCCAAGAAAATGTGGCTTCTTCATTTTCTAAAACTGAATCTTTCTTCTTCACATTTCTACACCACCCAGTAGTAAGAAACACCTACTGAAGTTAGTCCAATCTGATAAACCAACTTGGAGCCATAACTGGAAGTGTCCTAGATTAACTCAATTTCTTTTTAAATGACCCAGCCTTTCGTATTTTCTCACTTCCCCATTTCCTCTGGAGCAGTGCTGTCCAATAGAAATGTAATGTGACCCACAAATGCAAACCACACATGTAATTTTACATTTTCTAGTAGCTGCATTAAAAAAAGGAACATCATTAAAATGAAAATCATTTTAATAATACATTTTCTTGGGAATTCCCTGGTGGTCCAGTGGTTAGGACTCTGTGCTTTCAGTGCTGAGGGCCTGGGTTCAATCCCTGGTTGGGGAACTAAGATCCTGCAAGCTACACAGCACAGCCAAAAAAATAACAATAATAATAATACATTTTCTTTAACCCGAAATATCCAAAAATATTTTCACATCAACATGTGATCAGTCAGGACTAATTACACACGTTTTACCACCTACTTCCCCCACCTGCATCCTCTTCTAGTCCGTCAGCTTTCATCTTTTTCTCAGTCAGCTGAGGAAATTCCCCTACATACTTTACTCCTTTGCAAGATTGCATCTGCTCTCCTATTTTCCCTGAGGTTAAAATGATAAATAGGGAACTTCCCTGGTGGCGCAGTGGTTAAGCATCCGCCTGCCAATGAAGGGGACACAGGTTTGAGCCTTGGTCCGGGAATATCCCACATGCCGCAGAGCAGCTAAGCCAGTGTGCCACAACTACTGAGCCTGCGTTCTAGAGCCTGCGAGCCACACCTAATGAGCCCATGTGCCACAACTACTGAAGCCCACGTGCCTAGAGCCCATGCTCTGCAGCAAGAACCCACCGCAATGAGAAGCCTGCGCACCGCAACGAAGAGTAGCCCCTGCTCGCCGCAACTAGAGAAAGCCCGCACGCAGCAACGAAGACCCAACGCAGCCAAAGATAAATTAATTAATTAATTTAAAAAATTAAAATAAAATAATAAATAGGGATCAGGGAAAGATGAGCTAGCTTACCAGCAAGCAGACACAAAGAGTACATCTGTTAATGCCACATCAGCTCATTTTTTTTTTGTTTTGTAGGCACTGCCAATTATGACTCAATTTGACCTGACTGTTCGCTAATTCCTAAGTATTTTTTTTGTTTGTGAAGCTGCCAAACCAGATGTTCTCACCTTGTATTTCTGTGGTTATCACTTTCAACTTTATATGTATCACCGCATAGTGGACATTTTAATCTATTTGGCTGCCCTGCATCTGTTCTATGTATTTCCTTTTTGTAATAGCATCCTCATTTCTATTTGGGGAAATCTATCTGCCTCACTGGATACAGTCTGATGAGACTAGTAAACAGAGCACCTTTTCCAAGCATAGCCAAAGAACCCTGAGTGATACAGCCTATTAAATTTCTGCTTCTTAGATTTGGCCAGTGTTCCAGCTTGCCAAGCTCTGTCTCCCAAAGTATTCTCTAGTCTTCCAGTTTCACACAGTTTACTGACTTGATCAGTAAACTTTTTTATACTTTATGAAAATCATGATCAAAATATTAAAGTATACAGGGCTTCCTTACTATGTACTGAAAACAAATCAAGCGACTAAATCCCTACCACAACAATCTTCATTTCAGATAAGGAAGGTGAAGCACAGAAAAGTTAAATAACTTGTCCCATGTCACACAGCCAATAAGTGGCATAAGCAACTGAAAGTACCGGGTACAAAATCATGACTTATGTTGAACTGTACTGTTTCTTTGTGTAGCTGTAAACAAATAAAACATATATATAATATATAGTCTGTTTCCCCAACTCAAATTTAAGTTCCATGAGGGCAGGACTCTTTTTTTAATTGTTCACGACTCTATTCCCAGTACCTAGAACAGTGCTTGGCACATAACAAATGCTAAAAATATATTCTTTGAATGAATGAGTGTATGTATAGATGGAGCTTACAGTCAACTGAAAAAGATAGTCATTAAGCACAAGAGTCATGACCAGTCCAATCTGGGAGAAGTTAAGTTTGACTGGCTTGTTAGGGCAGTAACAGATGTCAAAATTCCTGTAATAGCTACTGCCTTGTAATGCTTGTGTGACCCATGCCTGCCTCTTTAAGACCCACTGTTATTCACTCATTCATTCCAAAACATGTGCTAAGCATCAGTATTACGTCAGATGCTACGTTAGGTGCTGGGGCTAGAGAGAATATAAAAGCTAACAGGTAGTAACTGTTCCGTTACTGCTCGGCAGTGAGCTCAGCACATGTAATGTATTAACTCTTTAATCCTCTGGTAACCTTTTGCCATAAATGCCATCATTCCCTCCACTTTACAGATAAAGAAATTGAGACATAGAGAGGTTAGGTGACTCAGACAGGTTTACTGCATTAAGGATCTCAGTCTAACAAGGAAGGCAAAAAGCATGAAAACTTTACAATGTGGTGCAATAATTTACTATAATGAAATTATATATAAAGTGAAATGGAAACAGAGAAGAAGCCGCACTAAATTTGTGCAGCACAAAGGATGTGTGCAGAGGAAATTGGAGCTCAATGATGTGGAAGTGATTTCCTTTGTCAGGAAGTAGTCTGGGAACTCAGTGAGCACATTTCCTACACGTTCCCATCATTTATTCCACAGCTTCACATGCATCCACATTTCAGCATTGGTCTCTGCTTCACCTGCACCTCCAAGGTAATACTGGGTGTATCTGTATCCATGTAGATTCTTCTTAAGCTGATAAATGATTTCAGAAGGTGGTACATACATTTAAAATAAAGGGTTGTTTTCATCTGTAGGTGGATCTGTTGACACCAATGATTATTCACAGCATCATGACCCAGGGCGCCCGTCAGAAGTTTTCCAGCCTCTACATCTCTCAATTTATCATCATGTATAGCCTTGATGGAAAGCAGTGGCGGAGTTATCGAGGGAATTCCACTGGGACCTTAATGGTATGTAATTAGTCCTTTTAAGAGAATGCATGAATCTTTTAAAGAGCTTTTGACAGATTTCAGGTATGGAACAAACACTCATAGCTTCCACAAATTTAACCCCCCAAAAAAGAATTTTCCACTCATGGGCAATAGGAGTGACTACGGACATATGGACAAAAGAGTGGCAGCATCAAGGATCTCATAGGCAATAGAAATGAACAGGTGCTCTGCTGAGAGAAACGTGTGATCCCTGACTGGGTAGATTGATAAGACTGTCAGTTTGCTTATGGACATTCTAGGTTTGAAGTGACGAAAGGGCAAGCGGGCTCAAAACCGTAGCTTCATCATCTACTTTTCCCTCATTCTTGCACCCCCTGATGAACAGCCACACATCCAGCCAACTCTTCCTTGGTAACACCTCTCCCATCTCTTCTGTTTCATTTATACAGTTGTTACTACAGCCCGAGGCCCCATCACCTCACACTTGACGTATTATGTTACATTCCTAACTAGTCTTCTTCTGTTTCTAGTCTCTTCTCTAATAAAAGCTGCACATCGTTTTGGGGATCATACTATCAGTCCCCTGCCTAAACCTTTCAATGTCTCCCTCTTGTCTTCAGAATAAGGTTCAAATCCTAAAATGGCCCCATGCAAGATGACTTCTGTTTGCCCCTTCAGATCCGTTTTCCTGCTTCGCTACCACGCCTCTTCTTCTGTGAGCCTGGCATGTGTGGAATATCAGGGTATTTCTTCCCTTGGCTGTTAACTCTCCACTGAAGGCCACTGCTCCCCTCAAAGTGGTTTTCTCTACATGTCCCAGTTACTATCGCCGAGTTGCCGATGACCCCAAAACTTAGCGTCATGAGAAAAGCCCATTTCGTTTTGTTCTTGGATTCTGTGGGTCAGAACTTTGGACAGGGCACAGCAGGGATGGCCTGTCTCTCTGCTCCATGGTATCTGGGGCCTCAGCTGGGAAGATGTGACAGCTAGGGGCTGGAATCATTTGGAAGCATCTCTACTTGTATGTCTGGTGGTTGGTGTTGAGCGACCTCTGGGGCTGTTGACTGAAGTAGCTTCTCCCAGCATGACTGGCCCAACTAGCAAGGTGGAGATGACGTCACCTTTTCTAATTTAGTCTTTTAAGTCATGTAGTATCATTTGCAATACATTCTGTTGGTTATAAGCAGGTCACACATCCACCCACGTTCAAGGGGCAGGGACCTAGAAGGGACCCACTTCTCAGTGGGAGGAATGCACAGAAGTTCTGCTCATTTTGTCTACCTAATCTTCTCCTCAGCCTTCCAGGCCTAGGGGTGGCAGCACCCTGCCCCCGCCTTCTTAGCTAGTACCTTTATTAACCTTTCCTCAAATTATACGAATTTTAGTGTTCCGTGTTTCTTGCTGGAACCCTGCCTCGTACAGTAATTGCTGCCAAAAGTAGCCCCAGGAAACAGACCTTCAGAATGGAATTCTAGGGTTATGTTGCTAATATATTCAAGGAGCACAGGTGTAATTCCCTGCTTGGGGAGAAGACTGGATGCGCAGTGACCTATGACATGCGGGGGCATCGCAATTTCTCAGATTATCACCAGTGAGTGATACAATGGGATGAGCTACAGATGGTGAGGAAGACATTGGGAGATTAAATTGACAGTGGCATTTAGTTGCTGTGGCAACAAGTTTAGCATACCTGATTGTAGAGTGACCTGTCTTCTTTTTATGGCCCTTCCTTTTACGGCATACATAGGGAAAAAAGAAATTAAATGTTGTGAATATATGCAAAGAACACCCATGAACATATGTAGAGAATCAGGATGCATCCATGGAGCTCTGGAGGAGCCTTCCATGTCCTGTGGTTACAGGCAGATACTTGGACCTAATACCAAATCTAGTAGCTGAGCATGTGAACTGCAGAGTCACAGTGACAATTAAATGGTCAGTCCCACCAGGCCTGTTATGCTAAGGTAAGGGCACTGGTGGAAAGGAATGGAACTCTGAGACCAGGGATGGGTACATTTTTTTTAAATTGGCTGTGCTGCACAGCATGCAGGATGTTAGCTCCCCGACCAGGGATCCAACCCGTGCCTCCTGTAGTGGAAGCCTGGAGTCTTAACCACTAAACCGCCAGGGAAGTCCCGGGATGGGTACATGTAGGCAGACATGCATGAGGCTGAGAACTGCAAACCGCCAAATTGCCCTGAACCTCCTTTGCCTGAAGAGGTAACCCTTCCCCAGTCTCTGAAGCAGTCATCCATGCTCTGCATACAAGTCTCTCAGTGACTACACCTTGAATAGTTGCTTCCCAAGCCAGTGGCTAGTCTCCTTAGGGTCCCTGTTTGGCCACTACAAAAGCCAGACGAGTCATGGAAAAATGACAGATCATCACAAATTTAATCAGGTGGTGATGACAAAAACCCTGCAATTCCAGGTGTAGTATCTCCTCTGGAGCACATTAACACAGCCTCAGGCACCTAATGTGAAACTACAGACCTGGAAAATGCTTTCTTCTTCATTTCCATTGACAACCAAAATCAGAATAGATTTGCATTTATGAAGTAGGAACAACAGTATTAACTTTACTGTCCATGCCTCAAGGCAATGCCACTTCCCTTGTTCCTTATCATAATATAGACCCTAGGGACCCCAGACATCTCGACATCCCACAGAACACCAGACTGGTCTATTACGTGGATGACATTATGCTGACAGGACCTGGCAAACAGGAAATAGTAATCACTCTAAATGCCTTTGTGACTAATACACGCACACACAGACACATACACAAACACATAAACATTATATATTGTGTTGTCAACTAAAAGAAAAATACACAACGTGAGAGTTGTGAATCAAGCTTTATTCAGGGTTTTACTGATGACTATAGCCTGGGAGGCAGCCTCTCAGATAGCTCTGAGGAACTGCTCCAAAGGGGTTGAGGGGAGGCTAGTTTACATATGATTTTTTTGTTAAGGAATACATGCAGTCAAGCATGAATCTTGGTAAAATATTACTACTATTCACAAAGAACAGATACCTCGAGTTCACGATTATAGTGTTTTTCTATGTACGGGAAGATGCAAGAAGCAGGGTTCATTAAAATTCTTCCTGAAATGCATATTAACTACCTAACGGCCTGTTCGTCCAAAGCACAGAGCATCCTGTTATCATCTTTAATTTCCTGTCTAAAGCACAGAGTGCCTCATCCTGTTATCCCTTTCATCTCTTCCTCTGAACACCAAGTGCACTGTCCATCAGCGGCTGCAGCAGATATTAGTCTTTGTAGACTTGGATGGTGACCAAAATGCTCTTTGCTCTTCTTTTGTTTTCAGTGTGATATATATGTATAGATATAGATATATTAGCATATGTTTATTAAATATTAGCAGATCTTGCTTCTGACTTTAATGGGAATGGATCCCATATTTTGCTGTTTAACATGCTGTTAGTTTCAAGTATTTTTAGTTTCTTGCTACTCCTACCTTATTTGGAATGGCTGTAGAATTTCATCAAATGCTTTCTCAGCATCTTGGATAGGATCACATTTCTTCTCTTTGCTATTGTCAGATTATACTCACACTCAATGGTGGGCTGGCAAATGTTTAACAACCAGCTCTGGGGCAAAGTGGGGGGCAGTCAGCACAAAGGCCTTTATTTGTAGTGTTTGCTGATTTCCATGATGTAAATATTCCCATCACACCTGATTTCAAGCTGCTGACACAGTGTCATTGAATGCAGAGTTGGGAGCAGACGCCCACAATTGGCTCTCACAAGCCAGTCCTAGCTGGGGCTCCAGCACAACGTGGTGCTGCATTCCTGGGAAAACTGCCCATAAGTCATAGTGTATCAGTCATTTAAAGTTTAGCTGGATCCAATTTGCTAACATTTTGTTTAGAATTTTTCTATCTGTACCAATCAATAAAGTTGTTTTACCTCTTTGGGGGGCTGTATTTATCAGGCTTTGGCATTAGAGTTATACTAACCTTGAAAACAGTGTAAAAGCTTCCATCTTTTTCCATTAAACTATTGCTCTAGAATAGTTTAATTAATGTAGTAATCATCTGTTTAACGAAAATTGGATGGAAAAGCCACTGTGCCTCGTTTAGTGGTAGATACTTGAACTATCTTTTCCGTTCCTTATCTGATTACTGGCATTCTCATTTTCTGTTACCTATAGTTAATTGCTGTAAATGTGTACATTAAAGTTCTATCTCCCTTCCCATGCCATATATCTTTACCTACATGCACACATGTATCTCTCTTTTTCCCCCTTTATCAGAGTTGGTGTTTATCTATTCTACTGGGTTTTAAAAGAATCAACTCTTGGTCTTAAAATCAAACATAGATTTGAAGGTGTTGTTTTCTAATTAATTAATTTCTGTTTAAAAATTTAAAAATTCACTTTCATTTATCTTCTTGTTTCTTAGAATCTGGAGTTAAATGACTAGTTCATTTATTTTCAACCTTTCTTGTTCAATGACAAAGATAAAATAGTTATTAACTACACTCATGAGGGTCATTCCTTGAGCAGTTATTGAGTAACTGCTATGTTCTAGGTTCTAGTGAAGGGCTGCACGAGCTAGAGCCCATGGACTTGGAGTACAACCTGCTTTTGCATATGGACTGTGAGTTAAGAATGGTTTTTACGTGTTTAAAGTTTCAAAAACAAACAAACAAGGAAGATTATGTGGTGTGAAAAGACTGAAATATTTCTCTCTCCTCCTTTACAGAAAGTGTTTGTGGACTGTTGGTCTAGTCTAATGGCAGTAGAGATGCCTAGACAGTTCACATTAACCAGAACCCTTCTATCCCAGAGCTTTTTGCCCAATTTACAAATTTCAGTCTTAGTCGTCTTCCTCCAGTATAGTGGTTCTCAAATGACTTAGTATCTTTGTACCATTTACCTACAGAATATTTTTTCATAAGCAACATTTCTCATCATAGAAGTCCCTTGTAAAGGGGAGCCCAAGCACCCTTTCAGGATCACTGCTTCACTGCCACTATTTTCAATATTTCATAATATTTTGAATGTTAATTTTGAATTGTCAATGAACATTTCAACGATGCAGATCTTTCCCTCTGGTTTTCAAGTTAAAAAGAACACTAATCATGTCCTGTCAACATAAGTTGACATATAGCAAGAGATTTCTGTCAAAATCACTGAAATCTGGCCTTGGCCCAGCTCTCCGTGCTATGAAGTTTCTGAGGGAGATACATAAATGAACCAACGGCAAACGGAAAAAAATCTTTAGCGTTTTCTATAGTTATGCTTGTATACCCAATACCAGGCTCTCTGGTAATCCCTCCCCCCGCCTCCTCAAAGCAAGGAGTTTAGACCAGAGGTCTAAGGAGGCTTCTCCTTGCGCCCAAACCCAAATGCTGTCACCAGTCACGGCCCATAATTCCTAAGCATTCCTGTCATAAGGACAATAGGAAGGAGGCCAGAGCTGCAGCCCAGGCTGACAAGAGTGTACCAGCAAAAGCAAGAGCACAGGGGAGCACGCACCCTTACCACTGTGGCAACAAGCTGGACTAGGCTTTCAGGGCTCGGAAAGTCCCTTCGGGCAGCCAAGTGAGAGCACAGGAAGGGTGGCTGAATCTGTCTCACATGGGCCTCCCCTACATTTCCTCAGCCACTGCTTCCACACTGCTGAAATAGAAGGAGAAAGGAATACCCTAAAAGCCCCATCCACTTTGGGACACTTAACTCATAGTGACGACACTCCACATATTCCCCTCCCCCCCCAAATACGCAAAACCAAGATCTGTTCCCAAACTGTGTCCTTAAATCTCACCTCAAAAGATTAGTGCCGTCTACAACTTCAGCCCAAAGGATGCGTTTTCCCAAGCCGAATGAACGAGATTACATTCTGAAGAGTTCCTACCATCACTCTCAACACTAAAGGAAATAAAATTGAATTTGAGAAAACAGCTAAGTCGGTTTGCATGCAACGGTTGGACCAAAAAGCCTCGGAAATTTAGTGTTTAAAAATGGAACGCCATCCTGCTTTTGGGGAACAAGGGCACAGTCTGGCACACACACGATCACACGATACCCAAGCAGCATGCCGATTTTACATATTGGAGTTAACTAAGATTTGTAGAAGGATCCGCACTACAAATAAAAGCTGCCACGTGGATTACCCGTACCTCTCGAAATGGAGCCAGAACTGAAAACTCCAGTGCACGTGTGACACCTCTGCTCTGGAGCCCACCGCGCCCTCACCCTCCCCGCACTCCCACCCCGCTCTGCACCGAACACATTCGCACCGCAGCTGAGAAAGGAGCACATCGCAAATGATCTCTGTAGATTCACAGGCACACTGTCCATTTCGAATCAACGAATCCATCTTGGAGCTAAAAGGGAGCTATCTGCTTCTGCTTGCCGCCTCCTGCCAGGTAGATAAGCTATTCCCACTTTACAGATAAGGTAAATACGAACCACAAGCTAGGAGGGTCAGAATGGCTTTATCATGGACTGAGGGCTGTAGCGACAACAGCGTAGTACTGAATCCAATGATTCCCACGAACACGTACGGGGCGCATGAAACACAGGGGGAACTGGGCGATCATGCAGGCGGACATCGAAATACGCTAATCAGAGTCATCGTGAAAAAATCATGCAGCTTAAGTAGCGAGCCAGAGCTGTGCAAATTAACCCTCAGTCGGAAAGAAGGACGCAGGGGGAGGGGACCCTTGCGGGGGAAGAGGGGTGGGTGGGGACAGTTGGGTGAAAACAGAAGAGGAAAGGGGGCGGAAGGGACTCTCATGGTTCTGTTGCAGTTTCTGGGGAAGAGAATGGGAGACTCTACTCCGATTCTACCATATGGTTTTTTTTCTGCCGCTACTGTGGAAACAACGTAACTTGTAGTCAACCACATTCCTCTGCTGGCAACATGGGTAAGATACACTGCAAAGGCAGAAGCGCCGGGTCAACGCCTCTTGTGTCCCCGTAAACGCGCAGGCGGGTGCGTGAGGCTCGGGGACAGGCACAGAGTCGCTGGGAGGGACTCGTCAGATCCCCTGGCCCGACGGGGAGATGGTTTCCTGCAGAACGAGGTGCAGGAGGTGGTTCTGCTCGGCGCTCAACAGGGGCCACATCTCCACCTGCAGCGACTTGACGGCTTCCGTGTCCTTCTCGTGGGTGGCCATGACCAAGGACTGCAGCAGCAGGAAGAGCTCCTCGGGAAGCGGGCCGCTGCTGTCCTGCCCGTGGCCGTCGAAGGCCTCCCAGGAGTACTTCTCCAGGGTGTGCGCGTGCTCCGGCAGGAGCTTGGCGGGCGGCGGCTGCAGGAGCAGCAGCAGCAGCACGCGGGACACCTCGCAGCGGACCAGCACGTCGGCGAAGGCGCCCAGCGCGGCGGGGGAGGGCGCGGCCGCGGCCCCCGCGCCGGGCAGGAGCAGCGCGAGCGGTGGGGCGGAGGCCGCGCCGGCCCCGGGCTGCGGCGCCGGCGGCTTGGGCTGCGGCTGCGGCGGGGGCTGCGGCCCCGTCGGCGGCACCGGGTGGCTGCCGTACTCCCGCGCCAGGAGCTGCATGCGCGTGAAGAGCGCCAGGGCGCCGCTGTAGTCGCGCGCCAGCAGCTGGCAGGACGCGGCGTCGCCGAGCGCCTGCAGGGCGGCCAGGGGCAGCTGGGGCAGCTGCAGCTGCGCGGCGCGTTGGAAGTGGCCGGCGGCGGCGGCCGGCTGGCCCAGGTCGCGCAGGGCGGCCGCCAGCTCGAGGCAGAGCGCGGCGGCGGCAGCCGGCTGGCCTAGCTCCAGGTGCAGGCGCACGGCGGCGCCCAGGGCGGCGGCAGCGGCCTGCAGCGGCTCCCCGTAGGCGGCGGGGCAGGCCAAGCGCTGGCGCGCGTCGCGCTCCTGCCGCAGGAAGAGGCGCGCGGCCTCGGTCAGCGCCAGCGCCTCCCCGGGCCCGTGGAAGAGCGCCTGCTGGCAGCGGGCCACGGCCAGCTGGCACCAGGCCGCGTACGGCAGGCACTCCTGTGCGCGCAGCTCGCGACCCAGCTGGCCGAACTGCTCGCCGGCCTCCGCCACGTTAGGCTTCCGCAGGAACCGCTTCTTCAGCTTGTTGCACACCTGGCGGTAGCGCGCCAGGAAGTCCCCGGCCTCAGGCCCGGGGCCCGCACCACCACCCAGGCCGGCCGCAGAAGCCGCCATGATCGCCGCTTAGGCACTTCCGGGCGCGCTGACGCAAGTGGGCGCACGTGCTGGGCGACGGCGGCGGGCTGAGACGTGTCCTGCGACGGGCTCCGGCCCACCACGCGACCGCGCCGGCTCGGCCGCCCGGAGCTCTCGTCGCCCTGGTGATATGCAAAATAGCAAGCACGGAGGCCCGGCCGGGACAGGCTGCGGGTGGTGTATGCAAATCGGGGGCCCTGGGGCGGGGCGTGGCCCGCTGTCCGGGGTTCTGTGAGCGGACCAATGGTGCTGGGGCGGGGCCTGGCTGGGCGCCCCCTGTTGCTATGTGGGATCTTCCCAGAACAGGGCTCCAACCGGTAGGTGACAGCTTGTTTACGCAGGTTGCCAAGAAGGGCATCTCTTGGCATCGCTAGGGGAACACAACCAAAAACTCTTGACCCCACGTGACCCTAATTCCGACTTTGCCTATGTGTTGATTGTGTCCCGCCCACCCCAATCCCGATCATGCCTCAATCTTCCCGTCAAAGCCCCTGCCCCATGGGAGTCCATGCCAAGCGCTCTGTCCGCCCACCCCTACCTCCCGCACCCAGGGCGGTCGGTCGCCTTGGCACCTTCACCCTATCACGACACCGCCCTCGCGGTGTCGAGCGCCGCCGCAAGGAGCCCCGTCCCTCTGGGGACTTTGGCCTGGCTCCGACTTGCTCAGAGCCAGCGGGGGAGCCTTCTGTTGTCCGGCCTCACCCCAGGCCCCAGTCCGCCCCCAGCCCCGCCGCAGCCAGCCTCTCCCACCCAGGGCCACCCCATGCACTGTCACCGTGGGAGACCGCTCCTCTCTGTGACCCCCGACTCCACGCCCCCCACCCCCCAACTCCGGCCAGACCCCCGCCCCCATCCCTCCGACGAGGGGTGTCCCACCACCACCACCTCCCACTCCAAGTGAGTGAAGCATGCGCAGGGGGTCTCTTGAAACACTTTATTGACTCGCAGTGACTGTGCCCAAGGCGGCGGGCAGGCCGGGGCCGCCCGGGCTGTGCGGTCGGTCGGTGAGCGGACCTGGCGCCTGACGGCCGCGCCCCCAGGGGCCGGGAACCCAGGTGTCGTTGGGCAGCTAGGGCTGGGCCGGGGCCACCTGGGAGATGGTGCTATAGTCCTGAACAAGTCTCTGAGCAGCGCGTTGCTGCGGGCCGCCAAGTCCACCAGCTCCAGAGTGAGGCGCCTCCTGCTGCTGTTCTGGGCCTCATGGCGCGCCAGCTCCAGGACCCTGGCCGCCAGGTACTGGATGATGGCCACTAGGTAGACGGGTGCGGACGAGCTCAGGCGCTGGGCATAGTGGCCCTCCCGCAGGAGGCGCTCCATGTGGCTCACGGAGAAGGACAGCTCGGCTCGGGCGGTGTGGGAGCGGCGACCGGGTGACCCTCGACGGCCCCTCTTCCCCGGCATGCTGGCCGTTGGGCGCGCTTTCTGCGACGGCCTCGCTCTGCGGTGCGCTGGGATGAGGTGCGGCGGGATGAGGGGCGGTCGGTTGTGCCTGCTGGTCCCAACATCTCAAGACAACCGGTGTTCTCAGGCCCCTCCTCCGTATCCTAGCGACCATAGGCCGGGCCCTCATTGGTCGGGGAGCACCCTGTGAGGTCACTGCTTTCCCATAACCCCTCCCCCACCCCACCTCACCCCGCCCCCACCCCCTCCGCCGGGGTCCTGGGCCTGCAAAGAAATGGCGCTGGCAGGATCCTGCTCACTGTGTTCGCTGGACCCTCTCTTTGGTGGAACTCTCACTGTCCACCAGATGGGAACTTTGTACAGAGAAGGCAGCTAATGGCGGACCATCCAGGGGCACCAAGTATACACTGGCGGTGCTGGGCCACCATCACGACTATATATCTGCTTCCAAATGAATAATATTCCTGGCTGAATAATATTCAGCAGGCTGAATAATATTCCAATGCGTGGCTAGACCACACATGTTGTGTATCCGCTCAGCAGCTGATGTACATTTGGGTGACTTCCGCCTTGTGCCCGTCGGGCATAGTGCTCTGGTGAACATTCCTGTGCAGGGTTCTGTTTGAACACCTGTTTTCAACTCATTTGGGTTTACAACCCATGGGATAGATCTATGGGTTTATTTCTGGACTCCACTGATCTACGTGTCTATCCTTATGCTGGTACCACATAGTTTTGATAACTGTAGCTTTGGACTAAGTTTTGAAATAGGGAAGTGTGAGTCCTCCAACTTTTTTCTTCTTTTCCAAGATTATTTTGGCTATTCAAGGTCACTTGAAATTCCGTATGCATTTAGGATTGGCTTTTACATTTCTGTAAAACAGAGCATTGCGATTTCCATAGGGATTTCATTAAATCTCTAGACAACTTTGGGTGGGATTGCCATCTTAAAAGTATTAAGTCTTCCCGTCCACAAAATCTGCTGTCTTTCCCCTTTTCTTTTTAAGGTCATCATTAATTTCTTGCAGCAGTGCTTTGTAGTTTTCAGTGCACAAGCCTTGCACCTCCTTGGCTAAATTTATCTCTGTGTGTTTTATTCCTTTTGATGTTGTGTGAAATAGAACTGTTGTCAATTTCATTTTGGATTATTTTTTCATTGCTAGGATATGGAAACACAACAGATTTTTGTGTGTTGATCTTGTATACTGCAACTTGGTTGAATTCGTTTGTTAACTCTAATGTGTTTTGTGGATTCTTTAGGGTTTCCTGTACAGAAGAGCATGTCATCTGAGAATAGAAGTAGTTTAACTTCCTTTCCAACTTCGATGCTTTTCATTTCTTTTTCTTGCCTCATTGCTCTGACTAGGACTTCCGTTACAGTCTTGAGTAGAAGCACTGAAAGCAAGGATTCTTCTCTTGTTCCTGATGTTAGGGAAAATGCTTCCAGTCTTCCCCCATTGAGTATGACATTAGCTAGGGTATTTCATAAAAGCCTTTTATTTTGTTGAGGAATTTCCCTTCTATTCTTAGTTTGCTGGGTGTTTTTTGTTTGTTTGTTTTTTAATCATGAAAGTTGTTAGATTTTGTTGAATGCTTTTTCTGCATCAACTAAGATGATCATGAGGGTGCTTTCCCCCTTCATTTTATCAATGTGGTTTTGACTAATCAGTTTTCTTATGTTGAGCCATCCTTGCATTCCTGGGATAATTCCTATTTGGACATGGAATGTAATATTTATAATATGCTGCTGGATTCAGCTTGCTAGAATTCTTCTGAGGATTTTTGCATCGATATTCATAAAGGCTATTGGTCTGTAATTTTCTTTCTTCTGGTATATATGTCTGGCTTTGGTATCAAGGTAATGCTGGCCCTATAGTATGAGTTAGGATGTTTTTCCTCCTTTTCTATCTTTTGGAAGAGTTTGGGGAAGGATTGGCATTAATTCTTTAAACATTTACTAGAATTCACCAGTGAAGCCACCTAGCACATAGTTTCTGGCACATAATACATGGAATCTAGGATTTCTGTAGTCATTAACTATTTGTTGAATTAATACATTGTCTTCCTAAGAAGGTATCTAATCAAGACACAATAATTGAGTTAAAAATGAAGCAGATCTATTTATCAAAAATAATGCTGTGCCTACAGATTGTCATACTGAGTGAAGTAAGTCAGACAGAGAAAGACAAATACATGATATCACTTATATGTGAAATCGAAAAAAAGTGTACAAATGAACTTATGTGCAAAACAGAAGTAGAGTCACAGATGTGGAAAACAAACTTACGGTTACCATGGGGTAAGGGGGGGATAAATTGGGAGATTGGGATAGACATATACACACTACTATATAGAAAATAGATAACTAATAAGGACCTACTGTATAGCACATGGAACTCTACTCAGTACTCTGTAACGACCTGTGTGGGAAAAGAATCTAAAAAAGCGTGGATACATGTATGTGTATGACTGAGTCACTCTGCTGTACAGCAGAAACTAACACAACATTGTAAAGCAACTATACTCCAATAAAAATATTTTTTAAATGCTGTGATTTCTGGGGCAATGCTATACATTTATTAACATTTTTATCCCATAGGAAGAAAAAATTGTTACATGGAAGAACAATTTTTTAAATTCCCCATAATACTATAACTCTGATGTCTGATTATACAACAGCCGTACATTGATTCCTGTTTTAGTGTGTTCAAGCAGACAGAGAATCCCAGGTGTTTTATGAGAGAGGATTTTCAACTTTCTTTTTTCTATATACCATGATTTAAATCTAGGCCTTTTGAATTGGAATTACTACCATATTTCTCAAACTGTGTTCCTTATTCCTTAAATATGTCATGTACTTTTCTGTAGAACCTAGACATGTCAAGTTCCTAAACCCCAGAAGTTGGATATTAACATGTGTCTCATGAATTCATACACAAGGGATCGTTAATTAACGCCCCACAGCACACACACACACACACACACACACACACACACTCACACACACATTATTGGAAGGTCATCCTGAGACCATATGGCAGGCCGCCTACTCCAAGTCCCCTTTCACAGCTGCAGCGGCCTCTGCCCTAAGCTATTGTTTCTCAAACTGTATGGTTTGATTCAGTAGACCTGGAATAGGGCTCAAGATGTTGCGTGTCTCCCAGGTGATTCTAATGCACCTGGTCTGTGGCCCACACTGGGTTAGCAAAGGCCTAAATGGCTTCCACAACTTTGATGAATGACCGTTTTACAGGACCCCAAAGTAGACACTTAACCTGCTCAGACCTAATCTCCCTTGTTCCATTCTTCTCCCTGTGATGTTCTCCTTCGCATATTGCATTCTAACATCTGGCTGGCCAGAATGGTTTAGTTGGGTGTTCGGTGCTGTTGAGAAATGCACAGAGCCAATTAGAAGAAAGATATGATTGGGAGGAATTGCTTCTTATTCTTTCTTCATTTTACATGTATCTGTGCTAATACCTCCCTACAGGTCTTCTTTGGCAATGTGGATTCATCTGGGATAAAACACAATATTTTTAACCCTCCAATTATTGCTCGGTATGTCCGCTTGCACCCAACGCATTACAGCATCCGCAGCACTCTTCGCATGGAGTTGATGGGCTGTGATTTAAACAGTAAGTGTCAAGTCATCCCATGTCCTTACCTCTCCCAACCATGAGTAGGATGGCTAACCATCCTAGCTTTCCCGAGACTGGGGGGATTTCCCAGGACACAGAACTATCAATGCTAAAACCAGTACAGTCCTGGGCAAACCCATGACTTGGTCATCCTAACCATGGGATTCCCCAGGGGCAGCCACCTCCTACACTACTATTAACAAGGCAAATCAAAGTCCAACAGAGCTGAGCAGAGCTGACAAGAAAATAGGGGGCATCTTAACAGTAGCATGCAAAAGTTAGTGCCTGGAAAATGACTTCGTGATGACAATAGCCCTAGAACATATCAGTGGAGACAGGCCAGCAGAACCTCAGCTGCAACTTGTTCTTGTGATTACATTCTCCTTTCATTTCTCTGAGGTTGCAACATGGCACTGGGAATGGAGAGTAAAGCAATATCAGATGCACAGATTACTGCCTCATCCCACTTAAGCAATATGTTTGCCACCTGGTCTCCTTCACAAGCCCGACTTCACCTCCAAGGGAGGACTAATGCCTGGAGACCCCGGGTAAGAGGGAACAAATTTGCCATATAACTGATGCAGAAGAAGGAGTAGTGGTTGGGAAAGGATAGGGTAAGCTCTTGACTGTTTCTTCAGTTACTTCTATCACCTGCTTGTTCCCACAAAGAGTGTCAAGGAAAGTTGACTATACACAGAAAACCCCACAGATATTTATTTAGTGGGTGTGCCATGTGAATGGGGAAAATGATCCCTAATTGAACCTCCTAGAAACAGAATATCTATATGTAGTACTGGGCTAATATTTGTCAAAGAATTGGAGTGGCTGAAATCCAGTTTTACAGAGAAATATCAACAAAGCAAAGGGTCATAGTTATGTACAGTTCATTGGGCACAGTTCTTTTCTGGAACCACTCAGTTTGTGATTTTCAATCACTGACTAGCTTGGGGAAATGGATGGAGTTAATGGTCTCTGTTCCCCCAGGGGCTTATTTTAAACAAAATAGGTTGTATAACACATTGCCAAACTTTTAATACTCTAGTCAGTCTGTATATTACTCATATATTCATTCAGCAAACCTTTACTGGGCCCCTATTAAGTGGCTAACCCTGGGGATACAGAGATGAATCATGAAAACTTTCAGCCCTCAATTTGCTTCGAGTCTAATAAGGGAGACTGACAAACAGATAATTAATATGCAGTGATAAGTGCTGTGATATGATTAAGAAGGGATTTGGGGATTTATGGGAGCAAATAGTGACCAAAAAGATACTACTCTAATGCACCTGGTGCATTCCCCAGGCAAATAATCAAAAAGAGTGGCTGCAAGTGGACTTCCGGAAGACAATGAGAGTCACAGGAATAACCACCCAGGGGGTGAAATCTCTGCTCACCAGCATGTATGTGAAGGAGTTCCTCATATCCAGTAGTCAAGATGGCCATAACTGGACTCTGTTTCTTCAGAATGGCAAAGTAAAGGTACGCTAATCTCACAGGAAAGGCACAAAGCCTGTCTTAGAACTTGACATTTAGAAACATAACAAGGTTGATATATGACCAGACTTTCAGGATAAACTTTACTGAGTATCTATAGTAATAGGACACGATGAAAGGCATCCTGGGAGGACACAGTGACTCCAAGCAAGAATGCATCCTCCCAGGGAAGAGCAGAGTAGAGCCAAAAGTTGCTTATCCTCACAGATGTTGGTGTCATTCAGGATGGTGGCCCTTACCGACCTCTCTAGCATAGTCTCTTGCTACTTGCTCCTTGGCTTTCTAAGCTCCACCCATACTAAGGAACCCTCAAGTCCCTAAAAACAGCATGTTTTTTCTCACACTAGGCTTCTATATGTACTGTTTCTTCTACCTAGAACATTTTTTCTAGGTACTTCTTATTGACCCTTTCACCTGGTGCATTCTTCAAGTCTCAGATAAACATCATCTCCTCCAAGAATTCCTTGTTCCCTCAAGGCTGGATTAAACATTTTTGCTTCTGGCAGTTTAGTGAACCAGAGTACTGATAATGTATGTTCTAGAGGAAATTCCCATTTTAAAAAGGGCATATCTCTGATACATGCTGTAACATGCATGGCTAAATTAATTAGAGCAGACACAAAAGGACAAATATTATATAATTCTACTTATATAGTAGTCAGGGTTCTCCAGAGAAACAGAACCGATTGACTCACATGATTATGGAGGCTGACAAGTCTCGAGATCTGCAGGGTGAGTCAGCAAGCTGGAGACCCAGGAGAGCCAATGGCGAAAGTTTCAGTCTGAGTGTGAAGGTCTGGAAACGGGGAGAGCCAGTGGTGTAGTTCCTGTCTGAACCCAGGAAGTGCCAATGTTTGAGTTTGAGCCCAAAGGCTGGAAAAAAACCCAATGTCCCAATTCAAATGGGCCATGCAAAAAGAATTCTCTCTTACTCAGACGAGGGTCAGCCTTTTTGTTCTATTCAGACCTTCAACTGATTGCATAACGCTCACCCGCTTGGGGTGGGGGGGACAGCAATCTGCTCTACTCACTCTACTATTTAAATGTTAATCTCATCCAAAAATATCCTCACCAACACACCCAGAATAATGTTTGACCAAATATCTGGACACGTATGGCCTAGACAAGTTGACATGTAAAATTAACAATTACAATGAGACTGAAAGTCGAATAGAGGTTACCAGAGGCTGGGAGCTGGGGAGGATGGAGAGTTATTTTTGATGGAGACAGAGTTTCAGTTTTGTTTTTGTTTTTATTTTTTGGTTTTTTGTTTTGTTTTGGCCGCGCTGCGCGGCTTGTGGGATGTGGGATCTTCGTTCCCTGACCAGTGATTGAACCCGTGTCCTCAGCAGTGAGATCACAGAGACCGAACCACTGGAGCGCCAGGGAATTCCCCAGAGTTTCAGTTTTGCAGGATAAAGCGTTTTGGAGATGGTTGGTGGTGATAGTTGCACAACATTGTGAATGTACATGTTATGTACTTGTTGTCAAACGTACTTGTACGCTTAAAAAGAGTTAAAATGTTAAAATATATGTTATGTATATATTACCAAAATTTTTAAAAGGCTATAGCACTGATAGTACATACTTTTTTTTTTTCGGTATGCGGGCCTCTCACTGTTGTGCCCTCTCCCGTTGCGGAGCACAGGCTCCAGACGCACAGGCTCAGCAGCCATGGCTCACGGGCCCAGCCGCTCCGCGGCATGTGGGATCTTCCCGTACTGGGGCACGAACCCGTGTCCCCTGCATCGGCAGGCGGACTCTCAACCACTGAACCACCAGGGAAGCCCTATAGTACATACTTCTTAATGCACTGCTACACTCAATGAAGAAAGGGGACTCTCCAGCCTCCTCACCACCAACAGCAAAAAACAAAACAAACAAAAAAAATGAGCTTTTATTTTAAAATAATGAGCTTAAATCAGAGCAAAGAGAGGTGAAAAATGAGAAAATGTAAAATGGAGGAACTTTCGTAAAGGCAAATGCTTATATTAGTGTTGTTCTCAGGAGACCAAGCTTCGAGCAAAATGCAAGAATGGAATGTGAGACTTCTGCATTAAGTAATGAAACCCAGAAAGTAGCAGACCTAGTTGCAGATAAGTAGCACCTCCTGGCTTCTGGAAGAATGATTTCTCTAGAGAAAAAGCATTCCCAGTTTAGGTCTCCAGGATTCCTACATATTAAAATGATAAGATCATAAACATAGATCAGCAAACATACAAGATAACAAGCCAACTTGACTACAAATGGGCAGAAACAATCAATACAAATTTAGAATCTGAAGAATACCAGATATTGACATTATCAGATATATATCATAAAGTAATTATGCACAAAATATTTAAAGCAATGAGCTATGGAAACATAAAAATAAATGACAAATTATTAGGCAGTTTTGGAAAAAACAGTACTTTTAGAAATTAGAAAACATCATTGTTGAAGTTTAAAAATCAAAGAAAGACTTAATAGTGAATTGGGCACAGCCAAAGAGAATTTAGTCACTGGAACATATATCTGAAGAAATTACCGAGAATGGAGCACAGAAGGTGAAACATATGAAAAAGAAATTGAGACATATGCTATACAGAGAAAGCCATATATATATAAGTGGAATCCAGAATGAATGAAAGAAATAGTGGAGAAGTGGCAAACAAACAAGGATGACCACTTTCACCACTTCTGTTCAACACTGAACTGGAAGTTATAGCCAGAGAAATTACAAAAAAAAAAACTAAACAAAAGGCATTCAGATTGGAAAGGAAGAAGTAAAACTGTCTCTCTTCACCAATGATATGATTTTATCATAGAAAATCCTAAAGAACCCACAAAAAGCTATTAGAACCAATAGATGAGTTCAGTAAAGTTGTAGGATACATGATCAGCACACAAAAATCTGTTGTGTTGCCACACACTAGTAGTGAAAAGTCCGAAAAGAAAATTAAGAAAAACATTTCATTTACAGTATCATCCAAAAGAATAAAATATTTAGGAATAAACTTAACCAAGGAGGTACAAGACTTATACACTCAAAACTACAAAACATTGCTTGAAAAATTAAAGAAGACCTAAATGAATGGAGAGACATCCTGGGTTAATGGATTGGAACACATTATTAAGATGGCACTACTAACCAAAGCTTTCTACAGATTCAGTGCAGTCCCTATCAAAATCCCAATGGCCATTTTTGCAGAAATGGCCAAGCTGATCTTAAAATTCATCTGTAATTGCAAGGGACCCAAAATAGCAAAAACAGTATCTTGAAAAAACAGTTACAGGATTCACACTTCCCAATTTCAAAACCTACTACAAAGCTACAGTAATCAAAACACTGTGGTAGTGACATAAAGATAGAATTCAAGTCCAGAAATAACGCTATACATCTATAGTAAATTGATTTTCGATAAGGGTGCCAAGACCATTCAATGGGAAAAGAATAGTCTCTTCAACAAATAATACTGGGAAAACTGGATAGCCACATGCAAAAGAATGAAGTCACCACACACCATATACAAAAATTAATTCAAAATAGATCAAATACCTAAATATAAGAACTAAAACTTTAAAACTCGTGGAAGAAAATATAGAGGTAAATCTTCATGACCTTGGATTTTACAAATGGTGTTTTAGATGTGAACCATAATCACAAACAACAGAAGAAAAATAGTATGAAAAGAATTCTTAACCTCAACAAAAAGACAACCAAATTTAAAAATAGACAAAGGACTTCAATAGGAATTTCTCCAAAGAAGATATACAAATGGCCAACAAGCACATCAACACCAACATCATTAGTCATTAGAAAAATGCAAATCAAAACCACAATGAGATATTACTTCACACTTACTAGGATGGCTATAATTTTTTTTAATACAGGAAGTAAGAAGTGTTAGCAAGGATGTAGAAAAATTGGAACCCATACCGCTGATGGCAATGCGAAATAGGCAGCCACTGTAGAAACCATAGAATTACCATATGATCCCAGGAATTCTGCTACTGGGTATGTACCCAAAGGAACTGAAAATAGGCAATTAACAAAAACTTGCAGGCAAATGCTCATAGCAGTACTATTCACAATAGCCAATGGGTGAAAATGACACAAATGTCCATCAACTGGTGGATAAACAAATTCTGGTCTATCCATACAGCTGAATATTATTCAGTCATTAAAAAACATAGACATGCTGATGCATGCTACAATATAGATGAACCTTGAAAATACGCTAAGTGGAGGAAGTCAGACACAAAAGACTACATATTGTATGATTCCATTTATACGAAATATCCAGAATAGGAAAATATAGAGAGACAGAAAACAGATTAGTGATTACAAGAGATTGGAGAGAAGGGTAAACGGGGAGTGGCTTCCTGATGGGTACTGGATTTCCTTTTGGAGTGATAGAAATATTCTGGAACTAGATAATGGTGAATGTACTAAATGCCACTGAATTTTACAATTTAAAATGGTTAAGATGATAAGTTTTATGTTATGTACCTTTTACCACAATAAAAAGGAACCAGAAGACACATACATTACCATAATAAGAGTGACAAGCTGACAGGTGATTTCTAAGCAATAATGAAAATCAGAAGATAATTAATGATATCCATGTGATGCTAAAAGGAAAAATCTGAAACCTGCCCCCAAAAGAAAGAAAATCTGGTGAAATATTTTTCATGCATTCAAGCAAAAACTAAAAAAATTTTTCAGGGACTTCCCTGGCAGTCCAGTGGTTAAGACTCTGAGCTTCCACTGCAGAGGGCCTGGGTTCAATCCCTGGTGGGGGAACTAAGATCCCGCAAGCTGTGCAGCCACAGCCAAAAAAAACAAAATTTCCAACTTGCATGACTGATTTTACCACCCAGTAAAATCCTGCCAACATAAAAAAATGAGGATATTTATTAACCTTATGACAGTAAATTTGGAAGATTAGGTAAGATGGATAATTTCTAGTAAATATAACTTACTCAAGAAGGAATCAAAAACGCTGAAACTCCTACAACCATTTTTTTTATTGGCCACGCCCCACAACTTCCTGGATCTTAGTTCCCCGACCAGGGATGGAACCTGGGCCCCCTGCAGTGGAAGTGCGGAAACTCCTACAACCTTTGAAAGATTGAATTGGTGTTCAAAAATCTTCCTACAAAGAAACCTCCAGATTCAGATGGCTATATTAAATACTCTACCAAATTATCAAGGGAGAAATAATACCATTATTACAAAGATTCTTCCAGAAAAATGGAAAAAGCTTGTATTTACATTATCCAACTCTTTAAATGATGACAACAAAGACAATTTTATTAGAAAAGAAAATAATAGGCCACCTTTACTCATGAACATAGATCCGAAACAAAATATTAGCAATATGTATGTGTTAGATTTATCCTAGGAATGCAAGGTTGGCTTAACATTAGAAAATTAATGCAATCCATCACATTAATAAATGCTGAGAAAAAGATTCATAAAATTCAATATCTATTCTTAATGGGAAAATTTGGCAAACTAAGACTAGTAGGGAAACTACGCAATCTGATAAAGGATATTCACAAAAATTTTACAGCAAATATAATATTTTAGGTGAAACACAGAAAGGTTTCCCTTTGAGATTAAAAATAAGATACCATTTATCTATTGCTGCATCACAAACTACCCTGAAACTTGGCCACAATTTTGTGGATCAGGAATTTAGGTTGATCTGTCTGGCTGGTTTGTCTGTGATCCATGGGGTTTCAGTGGGTATGGACGGATGGATCTACTTCCTAGCTGGTTTCTTTGCTCACCTACCTGGTATCTTGGTTCTCCTTGACCTTTTCATCCACTGGCGTCTCTTCAGGGCCTCTCAGCATGGTGGTCTTAGGATAGTCACTCTTCTTACATAAAAGCTAGATTCCAAGAAACCAAGGTGGAAGCCGTCAGTCCTCTTGAACTTGGCACAGCATCACCTCTGCCGCCATACTCTATCAGCCTGCAGAATCAATTGCCCCCCCAACTTAAAACAAATCAAAAGACACATGCGCCCCAATGTTCACTGCAGCACTGTTTACAATAGCCAGGACATGGAAGCAGCCTAAGTGTCCAAGGACAGAGGAATGGATAAAGAGGATGTGGTACATATATACAATGCAATACTACTCAGCCATAAAAAAGAACGAAACAATGCCATTTGCAGCAACATGGATGGACCTAGAGATTATCATACTAAGTGAAGTAAGTCAGACACAGAAAGACAAATATCATATGATATCACTTATATGTGGAATCTAAAAGAAATGATACAAAAGAACTCATTTACAAAACAGAAATAGACTCACAGACATAGAAAACAAACTTATGGTTACCAAAGGGGAAGGGTGGGGGGAAGAGAGATAAATTAGGAGTGTGGGATTAACAGATATACACTACTATACATAAAATAGATAAGCAACAAGGACCTACTGTATAGCACAGGGAACTATATTCGATATCTTGTAATAACCTATAATGGAAAATAATCTGGAAAAAAAGTATATATAACTGAATCACTTTACTGTATATCTGAAACTAACACAATATTGTAAACCAACTATACTTCAATTTTTTTTTAAAAAAAAAGGGAATTCCCTGGAGGTCCAGTGGTTAGGACTCTGCGCTTTCACTGCAACGGCCTGGGTTCAATCCCTGGCCGGTAAACTAAGATCCCGCAAGCTGCGTGGCATGGCCAAAAAAAAAAAAGTCAAAATACACCTACCTCTACATGGGAGGAGTATCAAAAAAATTCATAGCCATCTTTAATCTGCCCCATCCACTTTTATTAAAAACTGTATTGGAGGGCCAAAGCAATGCAGTAAGGTAAGAAAAAGAAATAAAATGTGTTAGGATTGGGAAAAAAAGCCCTCTCATAATATGTGGAAGATACGATGGCATACATAGAAAATCCAAAAGAATCTATCTATCTAAATTATTAGAATTACTAAGATAAGTTTGCAAGCTTGCTGAAAACAAAATCAATAGAAAATTTTATTGTATTTCTACATGCCAGAAACAAATAGAAAACTAATTTAAAATAGCATTTTAAAATTCCAAATACTGAGTTGCACATTCTCATCAAATAATGGCAGCTGCCTAAATCTCTCCATACAGCCTTCAAAAACCATCTCTCTATCTAACTATCTCTCTGTAGATATATTTTAAAATTGAATATAAAACCACCCATAACTCACAGAATAACTAGAAGACAAAGAATACCATAAGTTTCAGTGGTGGAAATTAAGTGTTCTGGAAAAGCATAAATGAGTCACAAAATCCCAAGACATATCTTACTATCCCATCTGTTACAGAAATTGCACTTCTCTTTATCAACAGTAGAGGGTGCTTGTGGACTAAGAAACCTAACAAGCCACCCAAACCTCTTATCTCTGACTACATATTGTAAAATCACCTCATTGCTGTGATGAATGAACAGAAAATAGCAGATGAGGTAAAAGGTATTATTCTTTTATTTTATTTATTTACTTATCTATTTTTGGCTGCATTGGGTCTTTGTTGCTGCACCCGGGCTTTCTCTAGTTGTGGCGAGCAGGGGCTACTCTTCATTGCAATGCGCGGGCTTCTCATTGCGGTGGCTTCTCTTGTTGTGGAGCACGGACGCTAGGCACACGGACTCAGTAGTTGTGGCTCGTGGGCTCTACAGCGCAGGCTCAGTAGTTGTGGCGCATGGGCTTATTTGCTCCACGGCATGTGGAATCTTCCCAGACCAGGGATCGAACCCATGTGCCCTGCACTGGCAGGTGGAGTCTTAACCACTGGGCCACCAGGGAAGTCACAAAGGTATTATTCTTGATTTTTCACTTCCTCCTTTTTTGAAAACTCCATTGACTTTGGGCTTCATAGTAGGACTCATGTTGACCAATGCAGTGTAAGTAGACATGATATAAACCACTTTCCAACAGAAGCTTTCAATGTGATCCTGTGTTTGGCTCAGTCTCTGGTGCCTCTGCTCTCTGCCATGAGATAAAAATGTCCAAGCTGAGAAGACATGGCGTACGTGAGCCTTGGCCTGGAGCAGAGCCTAAGCCAACCCAGAACAGTCTTGGTTTCCAAATACCATTTCCTAGTAAAAGGAACCTGGGCTCCTTAGAGATTTCAAGACCAGAGCCAGGAAACTGCTAGGTGTTACTGGAACATCTTGGAGTCCATTATCATCATCAAAAATATAAAGGGAGAGGAGACGTTCTTCTCCACAGAAGAATTCCAGCTAATAAATGTAGAAGACATGACAAAATTAAGAAACCAATCATCAATACAGTATATAATACTTGCAAGGAGCTTCAGCAGATACTAAAACCATTGGATGAAAGCTTAACGTGGAACAGAATATTTACACAGTCTCAAAGTCTAACCCCACAGATTGTTGGGTAAGGGAAGTTATTACCTTTATAAAAGAGAGATCTGGTGGACATCACCTTAACTAAGGGTCAAACTCTGGAGGAATCGGCATCACGTGTCCTCTGATGTGATATGGTGGGAAAGGCACATCACCTAGTTAATATTCTCACTAACGATGTTGAACTGAAACCTAATAATAAGAAAACAGTCACACAAATTTAGAATGTGGGACATTCTACAACGCAATGGTCCTAGACTTTTTAAAATGTCAACACCATGAAGGACAAAAAAAGACCAGAGACTAGGAGTCTGTTGTAGATTAAAGGAGATTTAAGTGTTCCTTGTATTATTCTTTCAGTTTCTTGAGGGAAAAGATCAAGGAATAAGTCTAACAGAAGATGTACAAGCCTCCAAAGTATGCCACAAATATTTATCCAAGAATCTCTTTTGTTTCCCGGAAGTTTTATCAAACACACAACCTTTAACAAATGTTTATAGTATATTTGCTACGTATATACTATATATATTGTACGTGTGGAAGGTCAGTGACCAAGGTCTCTGCTGTCATGGAACCGACATTTGGTGGTGAAAACAAATGAAATGGTCAATAAGCAGGTAAACAGATAAATGAGAAGATTCTGAATGGTGTAAAGGAAATGAACAAGAGGAGATTCAGAGTCAACAAGAGTCCTGTTTCGGAGGTAACATTTAAACTGAGACCCAAAGCCTTGGCAGGTTGAAGTATTTGGGAGTAAAATATCATGATGTTTACAACTTCCTTGAATTAGTTGGGAAAGTGGGTGAGAAGATTCCAGAGGGAAGCCATAGCTGGAAGCACGGCCTCCACAGGAGGTTAGCAAGGATGCTCTTAATTCTAGATGTCACAACCACTTTCCCAGGTACAGAGACAGGGGACCGAGTCATCCAGTCACCTCCCAGGGTTCAATCCTGGACTACCGGAAGCGTGGGTCCCTCAATTGGAAGTGAAAAAAAGCGTGCGTGCTGGGCGATGGGCGTTGGAGTGGGTGCCCGTGAGGGGGCGGAGCTTAGGGAGACCAAGCAGGAGGCCAATGGACTTGGGGAGCCTCTCGGGTGTGTGTGTGTGTAAACATTATAACTCTTTTCCTGTCAACCAACAAATGCTATCTCTCCTCTTTCAGATTTTTCAGGGAAATCAAGACTCCTTCACACCCGTGGTGAACGCTCTAGACCCCCCGCTGTTTACCCGCTTCCTTCGAATTCACCCGCAGAGCTGGGCGCACCACATCGCCCTGAGGCTGGAGCTTCTGGGCTGCGAGGCGCAGCAGCAGTACTGAGGCCCGGTCCTTCCTTCCTGGCCCCGGGCCCTTTCCTGGTTCGGGTCCAGCATCCCTCTGAGCCCGCCCTCCGGGTCACTTCGTGCCCCACGCTGCCCACGGTGCCATCGTTTTTCTATGTATTCCAATTCCTCAGTCCCGGCAGATATGCCCTGAAGCCTCCCAAATCAATCATCATGTGTCCTGCGTTCTCTGGGGCTGTTGCATCCAATTTACCTCTTGCGCATTTGCTGCGGCCGCTCCCAGATTGGTCCTTCCTTCCAAGGTACTCAGGCAAAAAGCAGTGAGGAAACTCAGCTGGAAAGCATTCTCCTCTGGGCACGGCCACCACTTCCTCCTCTGTGGTGACCAAGAAAGGTCATGATCATACTAGGCTTCTAAAGGACATATTTTTAATATTTCCACAGAAAAATGAGGAAAATCCATGGCTCTCTGGGATAGGAGATACAACATTGTAATTCTAATCATGCGCTCATTTTACTCCCTCCTCAGCTAATTTCCTGCTGAAACGACACAACAAAATGTACCAGGAAATTCTGTACCCTAACTGCCCAAGAGGAACCCCCACCTCGCCCCATCCCTGACAGATAAGGTTGGGAATGGTTTACTGTCCTGTAAAAGTCCATTAAGGTTAGAGGTTAATTTACAGAAATCAATAAGGTGATATGGTTTGACTCCCTGTAAAAGGTTAACCACTTTTATGTCTAACTTAATCACCTTGTTTTGGCATTCTTTTCCCATTGACCACATACATCTTTATTTTTCAAATGCTCTTGAAACCAGCTCTTTTGTCTTCCCGCTGGTTCCCTCAAGAATCAGTTAAACAAAACATTGGTGTGTGAAAACAAATGCCTTTGAGAGTTGTGCTTTTATACTGGAAATAAAAATGTGAACAATGAAATTTTATAATTTATGAGGTGAAGCTAACATTTAAAAAATTAGAAATGGAGCCTTGATCCAGTAGCAGAGAGAGAGATTCTTAACCTTGACATCCATTAGCACTAGAAGGAGTAAAGGCAGTAGTCTGGCCTCTGGCCCATCCCACAAACCCCCCTTTTATAAGTTTTCTAGAGGTTGTGACCAACCAGAATCCGGGAGAGGCTGCAGCAGAATGTAGTGAACCTAATGTGAGAAATGCTGTATTTGCATCGCCCAGATCTCCTGGGATCACTTTTACGAGTTCAGTGTTTGCAATCATACTCCAGCTGATTTGGCTAATGGGGGGCCTGTACTCAGAAACCTACAAGACCCTGATGAAGATGACACAGATGGACAAATATACTGTGTTCATGGATTGGAAAAATTAATATTGTTAAAATGACAATGCTACCCAAGGCAATCTACAGATTTAATGCAATCTTTATCAAAATACCAGTGGCATTTTTCCAGAACCAGAACAAACAATTCTAAAATTTATATGGAAATACAAAAGACCCTGAACAGCCAAAACATCTTCAGAAACAAGAACAAAACTAGAGGAATCATGCTTCCTGACTTCAGACTGTATTACAAAGCTACAGTCATCAAAACAGTATGGTAATGGCTCAAAAATAGACAAAAACAGACACATAAACCAATGGAACAGGATACAGAGCCCAGAAATAAACCCACACACCTATGGTCAATTAATCTATGACAAAGGAGACAAGAATATACAATGAAGAAAAGACAGTCTCTTCCATAAGTGGTGCTGGGAAAACTGGACAGTTACATGTAAAAGAATGAAATTAGAACATTTCCTCATACCATATACAAAAATAAACTCAAAGTGGTATAATTATTTTGGAAAACAATCTGGCATTATCTACAAAAGTTGAGCATAAAGATAGCCTGTGGCAATTCTGTTGGGTAATGACCTAGACCCAGAACTGCCATGTGAACCAAGAGACAGGGCAAAACTACCCATAACACTTCCAAACTGGAAACAACCCTTATTGCATATATTTCCTAGTGGCTCACTTTAATTGCAGTAGAGTAATCCATTATATAATATATATCACAATTTATTTATCCATTGCTTTTCTGACTGATTCATTTATGCCAGTTCTTCTATGGAGCTGATCATCCTTTTTAAAAAATTGATTTGTAAGAGTTCTTTGTATGTTAAGGACATTAACCTATTATCTGTCATATATGTTGTGGAATTTTTCACCTAGTTTGTCATTAATCTTTTATCTTTCTTTACAATGTTTTGCTGTATGAAAGCTTTACATTTTTATGCAATAAATTTATCATTATTTTCACCTATGGCTTTGGGGTTTTATGACATATTCAAAGTAGCTTTTTTCACCCTAAGATTACAAAAAACTCCACTCCTGTTTTATCCCGATATGTATATGGTTTTATTTTTGTTTAGTCCTTGATCCATCTAGAGTTTATTTTTGTGTGTATGGCTGTCACTTCAGTCAGTGCATCCGAATGAATAGCCAGTCATCACATTAAACCATCTCTTTTTCCCCACTGAAATGAAATGCCACCTTTATCATCTATTAAAATCCCATACATACACTATTTGAAGGTGCAGTAGATACCATGTGGCAAACAAAATATCTTAGAAAGCTTCAAGCCCAAGAGGATATGGCTACCATGAGGATGGGTTTCAGTATCGACACAAATATTTATGCATAGACAGAAGAAAACATCTGTATGCTTAGCTGTCAAATAGAGGGAGACTGGGGGCAGATCAAATGCGGTAGATGACATCATAAGGAGGAGTAGAATTCTATTTGGAACTTCAGAAACCTTGAAGGAAGACTCTGGCCAGCTTCTTCTTAAGACGGAGGCCTGATTCACTGGCTTCTTTGCCACCTTACCTGACACGGGTCTCAACAGTGGGTGAGAATGTCAGTTCTAAATGTCTTAAGTAATAGAAAGCTCAAATAGGGGTTTATTTTTCTCAGACCTAGTAGTTGAGAGGTGGGCAGATAGAGGTGTTGGTTTAGTGGCTTAAAATTGTCAGAGCCAGAATAGGTGTCATTTTCTTGGCCTTTTCCTTGTGTCCATTGCCTGATGGTCACAGGATGGCTCCTCCAACCCCAGGTAACACTTAAAGAATGTTCAAGGCAACACAAAGGGGAAATGGTAGCGCCATTTCTTTTATCAAGACAGCAGAAAGTCTTCCCAGAAGCCACCCATCAGATCTCCATTATGCTTCAGTGTCCAAAACTATGTCCCACAGCCATTGCTAGCAGCAAGGCTGGCTGGGAGAAAGCGATTCCGCTTTTCTAGCCTCTCCGGTTGCACGTAATAAGTGAAGAGGGGGTGGTGATGACAGGCAATGAACAATATCTGCCCCAATTCACCACCCATTCATTCATTCAAAAAATATTTATTGAGCACCTGAACAGCCTATGTGAACAAAACAGAGAGGAGCACGTGTGGCTTGTTCCAGAGGAAATGAGGCTGAGGTGGAGCGATCAAGAGTAGATAATAGGCCATGAGGTCAGGGAAGTCAGTAGGATACTACCTGACTTACAACAAAGTGAGATCTCTTTGGCTGTTCAGTGGCAGCAAGCAGGAAGCTATGAACTCCTGTGACTGCAGAACTTCTGGGCCACCGCCACCCCCATGATGGACTGTGCCCCCTTATCCACTGAAATTCATACCTGGTTAACCATTTATACCGCTTATTTGCTGATTCAGTAATAAACCCAACTCAAAACAAAACAAAATGAAAAGGATGTGGGACTGAAAAAGTGGAGTCAAAGATGACACCACAGGGTTTGGCCTGAACAACTTAAGAGTTTCCACTAATTGAGCTGGAAAAGCCCAAAGGGGCATGTGGTTTAGGAGGGGATGTCAGGTACCCGATCCGATGGAGCACAGTCAATTTCTGTCTTGTGTTTTGTTTCTTGAAGGCGGGTTGGTTTTTGCCTTGGAAACTGACTGTGTTCAGGATTCAACAGTGTCAGTAAGTGAATTTTTCTTGTGTTCATAATAGCTCTAGGTTTGCAATAAAATCTAAACCACCATTTTCTGACTTTTCAGACAGAGCTGCCTTGGGACGAGCCAAGGGAAAAGCCATCTCCCCTCGGTGCAGGCCCTCGGGAGGGCGCATGGAACCCCCAAAGCTGCTGAGCACTGGATTTCTGCTGTGCTCTCTGACTTGCCTCTTGTTGGAAACTGTCGCTTTGTCTCTGTCACCTTTATCTGCCTTCGGAAAACAAGACCAGGATGGATTGGAACCACGCTCAAGGGGTGTGTTTGCTGTTACGATGAATGTTCCTATCTTCATAGGACGTAAGATTCCTGTCTCCGGTCAGGAAAGAGTGATTCTGTATTTTAAAAAAAATGTTCACAGGAAAGCAAAGTATTTCTGGTTTGGTTCAACAAGCATGAACCCACTAAGCCAAAGCCACAGGTGTCAACCTTCCATAAAATATGACAAATACTCCCCGAGGACAAGGGATAATTGAAGTTGTCTGGGGGGAGGGGTCAAGAGGACTTCAGAAAGGAAGCGAAATTTCAGCTAAAGCTGATGAGCCGCTGACCCATGGCTTAGCTCCTCCCGAAGCCCAGCGTGGTGCCGAGTTCCTTCCCATCGCTGGAAAGGGTACCGTTGTGAGTGGTGAACCCTCCTGACTTCACACCACAGACACTTTTGTTTGCCCTGCCTCTTCCCCGATCAGCAGACCCTGAACCTCCTTCTGCCGGCCGCCCCCGGCCTCCTCCTGTTGGTGCCACTGGGCAGGCAGCCATCTCCTTTCTCCTCACGGGACACCCAGGGCCCTCAGCTTCCCGAACACCCTCTAGGCAACAGCATGGTGTCTATTAAGTCGTGCTCCTTGCTCACAGTGTACCCCATTGATTCACAGACACCTCCAAACAACCTTTAAGCGATCTGGGGCGGACATTATTGTTCCTATTTCACATACAAGGAGGAAAAGATGATGTCCATCGGAGGATACCTTTGTTTTCCCAAAAGTGTATTCCTTTAATCTCTCAGCACAGCAAAGTTGTTAGGAATATGGGCCCTGGGCAACTATAAGAGCCTGAGATCTGGGACAACTATTTGAACTTGAACCAGGTTTCAAATCCCAGCTTCATCACTTACTCGGGCTCTCTTCAGTGACTGTCTATGCTCTTCCTGCAGAAACTCCCAGGTCCTGGCTGAGCAACTTCAGTGATTACCTGTGGGATCTCATCAGGAGCTCCATCCCTACAGCTGCCATTTTTGCTTTTCTGATCATTTCAGCGATCATGGGGACCCTCTGTTGCCTCACGTAAGCTGCTGGGGGGAGGAGAGGGGGAACCGAAGGAGAGGCAGGAACAGCCAAGTTCCACACCAGCCTGCGCATCTGTAACTAAGGGAAAGTTCTGAGGAAGGTGATTGTGGGAACACCACTCTGAAAGCCCATGTGTGCCCCTTTGAAAAAGTCTCCTGCACGTTCTCTTTTTTTCTCTAACCCACTCCCTATGTTTCCAGCCACTGACACATGACGTTTAAAGACCAGTGTTTGCAATTGATCTTTTTTTTTTCTTACACTAACTTCATTAACTCCTAATTATCCTTCCCTTTAGTTTAGGAACTATACATGGAAAACATATGATTAACTTTTCAACTGCCTGAAAATTTGCTGAAATATTTATTATTAAATCATATGAAGCCAAAGAGATTCCTGAAATAGCTAACAGAATACTTAAGCTTAGCTAGCAAAGCCTGAATTTCATTAATTCAATCAGTATTTACTAAGACATGACCACTTGCCTGTCTCTGTCCTGATTACTAGAGACAGAGAAATAAGACAACTGAATAATTACAACCTGGTGGCTCAGGGCTGTTCAAACTGCGGACTCTAATAAAGTGGCTGAGGTCAAAGATCAGGTGAAGGGTGTGGCATCCCCACCTAAGGCTCCCGATAACCTCAAAACGACCACAGATCAAGAACCATGTCTAGGAAACAAACTTGGATATGGTTCCTGGCACCTGGAACTCACAGGAGCCAAACAGAACTAAATGAGCTATTCACTGTTTGAGCCGCACAGCAGTACTCAGACCTCGGATCGGCCATGAGAAGGACACTTGCTTCAGGCACAGCCACAGAGAATAGTGGACCAGGGAGCGTCCTGGAGGATGGGCCACAGGCAGGGAGCTCCCCCTTCTCGGAGGAAGAGCTGGGCCTGATCAATGTCTGGCCAGCAGGATTCCAGAATGACTACAGAGCAGGGAGTGCTGTAGGCCTCCCGGTCTTCCTCTTTTCAAAGGGAAGGGTTTACAGCCGTTGCCCTCTTCCTGCACCATCACTGTATGGGGCAGGGGTGGGGGTGGAAGCTGGAGACCAGGGGCACATGGTCTACTTCGGTTCAAAGCTCTCTTAACCAAGAAGAGCCACACCCAGACTTGAGAGAACCAGATACTCTGGAAGCAGACTGTGTGGCGGGAGTGTGGTGTGCAGGGTATTATCAGGGATCAACGCCTGCGGGGGGCAGGGGCAGGAAGCGAGAAGCTGAACCGCCTTGCAAGCCCTGCAAGGCCTCCGGTGACCCCCTTCAGAGTTGTCCTTCCCCCGCCGCAGGAAGTACAGGCTCTGTGTTCACCAACCCTGTTCCTTCTTCCCAAGCACAGAGGAAGACTGCATTTCACAACTAAAGAAGCCAGGACTCAAGTCAACATACATTTGATTCTCTATCTTTTAAATCACTGTTGCTCAAACTCTGGCCAACAGGCCGGCTGCATCAGAAACATCAGAGGTTTGCTGAAACACGCACACACGGAGGGGCTTCTGTGAAGACAGGCAGGCAACATGCCGAGAGAAATGTTTCCTTTCTTGAAGTAAATGGCTCAGCCTGGTGAGAAAAACCAGTAAACCCTTGCTTGCTGGGAACAAACAAGGACAGTAAGAACAAAACAAAAGAAGACATGGATGACAAAATATAAAAGGATCCAAAAAGCTGGATAAACAAAGACCTTAGTGAAAGTAAGATTAGAGAAAAAAATGATAGATGCAGGAGACATAATTAATTTTTTGGTAGAAAACAACCAAAATAATTCAACAGAAGAAAACACTTCAAGGCCTAATTTTTTTTAATATTGCAAAATCAAAGGAAGGTTTGAGTCTCTAGTCATACGGGGTGCATCAAGTCCCAGGAAAAATTGGCACTTGGGACTGGGCACATACTAGACGCCGAATAATACTTGATTTTTTATGAATGCATTTCACAGTCAGGATTGCAAACAGTTTCTCTGCGCCTCTTTATTCACCCCCTTTATTCACCACCACCATTAGCGGTGGCTGTACAGAAGGCTTAGGCTAGCTGCTTGCTACCTGAGGAAATCAGCATGGAAGGCTGGCCAACCTCTCGGGGCCCTGGCAAGTACGCAAAAACACACGTATTCAATCTACGAATTTTTAGTATGGTTTATACTAGTGAAAAAATAGAACCAACTTAAATGATTCTTGGCTGGTTAAAGAAAGCAGTGAACATTCATACAATGAGAGCTATACAGTCACCAAAACGTTGCTGTAGAAGGGTAATTACATGGAATCAGATTCATGAAATATTGTTGAGTGGAAAAAAGCAGATTATAACAGAGGATATGCAATTTCACCCAATTTGTTGTGAAAAACTATATGTACAGGGAAAAAAACTTTTAAGGACCTAACGAAAGATTTAGACATTGGTCATCTCCTTGTGATAGTGAATAGGTGACTTTAATTATCACTATTGTTGTTGTTATGTAGTTTCATGTTTATTTTTGTGTGTCTGCACTTTCCAATCTTTCCACAACAAAACATATTGTTTAATTAGTAAGTTTTTTAAGAGAAACTTTAAAAACAAAAGACGAAAAACTATCTGATCACACTCTGATACCACACTCTTACTCTTACTTTCTCAAGTCATGAACGCAGTTTTTGCAATATGAAATTACTTGGTTCGTGATAAGAAAAGAAGCTGTCCAAAATCCTATCTTGGAAAAGGTGATGTAACTACAAAGTAGCTCTGTGCAGACCAAGACAGTGTACTGGAATTTAAACTCAGTTCAGCAGTCATTTTCTCTTCCTTTCCCAGTATCCTCATAGGTGAACCAGTCCAATGAAGTACTAGAAGATTCCAAGAGAGTGCAGAGTGTGCTATTTGTGTGCATTGAGGAAGTATCTATCAGGTAAAATTAAATTGTCGGATTTCCCTGGTGGCGCAGTGGTTGAGAGTCCATCTGCCGATGCAGGGGACACGGGTTCGTGCCCCGGTCCGGGAAGATCCCACATGCCGCAGAGTGGCTGGGCCCGTGAGCCATGGCCACTGAGCCTGTGCGTCCGGAGCCTGTGCTCCACAACGGGAGAGGACACAACAGTGAGAGGCCCGCGTACCACAAAACAAACAAACAAACAAACAAAAAAGTTATGACACAATAGGGCTTTGTGGCCAATTAAGTTGGAGAGGTGCTGAAACAAATTTAAACGTATTTCCTTCACTGTATGACATATCGTGGCTATCTTTCCATATCAGGAAGTGTTGCATAGTATTCCTTGCAGTGGATTCGACAGAAGTCGTTTAACCACCCCCCATATAATAATAATTTAGGGTGTTTGTACTTGTTCACTATTGCAAATGTAATGCAGGTGATAGTTTTACACATTATTCATTTGCTTTCCCCTTTGCTGTTCTGAGTTGGAAATCATTCACTCCGTGGGCACTATTGAACACCTCCTGTCCTGGGAAGGTGACAAAACAAACACCAAGCCTGGCTCGGGTGGAAGGCACAGCAGGGCCAGGGGCTGGGATGAGAGTAAGGTCTGGTGGGCCTCAGAAAGCATCTGGGCTCTACTGGGAGCGAACAGAAAGCAGGGAGCAGAGAAGGGACGTCATTTGATGGGTGTCTTTAAAGGGTCATCTCAGTTGCCACGTTGAGAAGGTCAGAAGCAGGGAGACCAGCTGGGAGGTTTACCGAAATCCAGGTGAGAGACAGTTTCGTTGGGACCAGGGTGGGAATTGGCAGAGTTGCAGGAAGAGTCGGAATCCAGACAGAGGGTGAAGGAAGGAGCATCAGGGTTTGATTATGGGTCGGGTGAGGGGTGGGAAAGAGGGAGGCTCTGAGGATGCCTCCCAGACTTTGGGCCTAAGCACGGGCACGGACGGGGTTAGGAATTTACTCCTGAAAAATGCGAAGAGAAAGAAAGACCGAATGGATGTTCTCATTGATGCGGAGGTGAGATCCAGCCACACACCCTTTGTCCCACACTCCACACAGCAGGAGGAGACCATCCTCTGATCAAACTTGAAGTGACAGTTTAACTTATCAGCTTGCACTAACCTTTAAATCAGATTGGATGTTTACTTAAATTCTCCCCCCCTACTCAGCACATGGGAGCCGGGGAGGGAAGTCTAAGTAATAATGAAAAGAAGAGCTGCATCCTTACACACATCTTTATAGTCTTTATATCTTGCCCAGCTTGTTCCTTAAGACAAACTGCTGAACGTGCAGTCGTTGGGTCACAGGCCGTGAGCATGTTAAAGCCTTACGCTGGTCCACGTAGCGCTTGTACGAGTTTCCAGGTTCCGCCTCTCTTGAACATTGCGTTGTTTCTTTGGTTTTCTTTACATTTTTGCCAGTTATGTTTGGCAATATATTATTTAATTTTGCTTGTATTTTAAAAATTCCTGAAGTACCCCTAGGCTTGGTGCCCCAGAATTTTTAAGCTGCTTTTTCTTTTTATAAATGTATTTATTTATTTATTTTTGGCTGCATTGGGTCTGTAATCCCCATCCTGTCTCCTCACGCCAGAGCCCTGCCTCTTTTTAAACTATAAAAACTAAATCATAGGCATGCATTCTCCTGTGATTTTCTGTTTTGAGATTCCTCCACGTCGATGCCTGTAGCCCATTTCCACCCAGTTGTAAGAAAAGACCTCTAATCATTTACACCATCGACTGTAGACGGACATCTGTATTGTTTCTGTCTTTTTTTATTCTAAATATTAATGCATGTCTTGTAGTGTACAAGTGCAAGAGTTCCTCTGAAGACTATCACACTGTGATTGACTTTCTGAGTCAAAGGCGCCAATTATTAAATATATCCGCATCCTTGAGAAGATGCAACATCACCAGCCTTTTAAATTTTTGCCAATCTGGCGGATAAGTAATGATATCTTATTGTTTCCTTACTTTGCATTTCCCCGATAACTGATGAGATGGAAGACCTTTTCACGTGTTTATAGGACATTTGTCTTCCTCTTCTATGAATTTTGCCCATTTTTCTAATTTTAGTTTCATTTATTCCTTATTGGGTCAGTAGGAATTCTTTCTATACTCTGTATACTAATATTTTGTAGGCTATAGCTGTGGAAAATATCTTCCCTCAGTTTGAGGATTGTATTTTCATTCTCGATATGACGTATTTTGATCAGCAGAAGTGCTTATTTTAACGTAGTGCGAGTTGGCAATCATTTTCCTCTGCGTAAGTGCTTTTCTACCCCAAAGTCATAAAGGATGTCTCCTATATTGTCTTCTAAAAGTTTTATAGTTTTGCCTTTCGCCTTTAGGTCCTTCAGCTACTCGGAATACATTTTTGTGTGGTGTGAGGTAAAGTCTAATTTCATTTTTTAAAAACATTGTGAGAAACTATATTTTTCCAGTCATGAACTTTGAACTGAATTTGTGTGCCTCAAGGCAGTTCTAGGAATTGAGAAAAGCAGATAGCTGCAATAAATTCCAAGGAGCAAAGCCTGATTCTGAGCACTGAGCACCCTGAACTGGAACCAGCCGAGCAGAAAAAGGCATGGGAATGTTGAAAAAAAGACCAGCTGTATGACCATGCATCCTGAGTCAGCCGACTTGCCCTCCCAGTACTTTTCCACGCTGAGCTTTGCCTCGACAAAAACTTTTAACTACATTTTGCTCGAGGATTCACTCCCTCGGAAGTCTCCGACGGCAATAGTTTAGGTGGCGTGTTTGCCTTCACCTGTAACCTGTCTCGGTTTCTGTTTTGATCCTATGGCTCCCCAGTCGCCCTTACTGCAAGCGTGTCCTTTCCCTACTGCTCTACAGTGCCTCTTGTCATGTCACCATTTCTCGTCTCTCTTCTGTTCCAATGGTCTGTCTATTTCTGTGCCCACACCATGCTCTCCTAATTAACATAGCTTTGTTATAAGTCTTGCAATCTAGAAGGCAGTTCCCCCACATTGTTCTCCTAGAATGCTTTGGCAATTCTTGTTCTTTACAAGTCCACACATATTTTAAAATTAGATTATCAAGTTTCACAAAACCTATCCCAGAAGTGGGATTGCTGGCTCAGAAGGTCCTGTTCAGTTTTATGAGATAATGCAAAACTGTTCTCCTAGATAGTACTGCCAACAGCAGTACTCCCAGCAGCAATATTCAAGAACTCATATGGATTCACATCTTCTCCAACACTTGATATTGTTAGACATTTAAATTTTTGATAATTGAATGGAGGTGCAGTGGTATTTCATTGTGGTCTGATCACTAATGAGGTTGAACATCTGTTCATATGTTTATTGTTCACGTGGGTTTCTCCATCTGTGAAATGTTTATTCGTGGTTTTTACTCATTTATCTGCTGGATTGTTTGTGTTTTCCTTATTGATTTGTAGACCTTTATATGTTCATAGTAGGAATTCTTCGTCAGTTGTGTGTATTGAAAATATTTTCTGCAAAAGCACAACTTATCTTTTTTGCTTTTTAGCTTGTCTTTTGATGAGTAAAAGTTCTTAATGCTAAAGTCAAACTGATCAATATTGTTTTATAGTCAATGGTTTGTCTCTATCCCAAAGTCTAAAAGTTCTTTGCTGATGTTTTCTGTCAAGAGCTTTAAAGTTGTGTTTTTGACACAGAAGTCCTTAATCCATCTGGAATAGATTTTTTTTCTGCATATAACATGGAGGAGGGTTCCAGCTTCATCTCTTTCAATATAAATAACCATTTTCCAGCTTTGGTTAATGAAAAGTCCCTCTTTACTTACCTAACATGGCACCTGTATCGTATACACAGTTATACACATGACTGGGTGCGTTTCTGCGTTTTCTAATCTATCTCATTGCTCCATTAATCTATCCCTGCACTGGTATCGCACTGTCTTAATTTCAATAGCTCTCTCTCCCTCTGTGCCTGTGTCTCTGCCTCTGTGTGTATGTGTGTGTGTGTGTGTGTATCTCAGCCTTCTATAGTTCCTTCAGGGTAATCTTGGGGAAGGGAGCCAGCAATCACGTGAGCTCAGCCTCTTAGCAGAGAAAACTGGATGATCTGGCTGCAAACTCTTGCCCCTGGATTTGCCCTTCTTGTCTATGAGGTACTGGAAGGTCCAAATAAGATTACATAGAGTAATGAACTGCTTATAATACTGCGAGGTTACTCCCTTGGGGTCAAGGGGCCAGGTGTTTATCAGGCAAAGGTGTGTACAGATCGTGGACAGCCCTGAGCTCTGTAAGCACAGAAAATGTTTGTTTTGTTCAGAAAGTCTGTCGTCTAGGCTTCTGTTTTAACGCCACGAAGGCGTTAGGGTATAAGGAATTCTGCTCTAGGATTCGGAAGGAATGTTGGCTTTCTTCGCTTCCACTGATCCCTCAATTTTTTGTGGCATTAGCAGTAGGAGCTGTAGCCTAAGACAGATAACAGCAGCACAGGAGCCTTAAAAGGCCTTTTCTCAAAGTCCTGTGCCCACATCGGTTTCTGGGTGGAGCCTGGAGTCGGAGGGGCGGCCGTCGCAGCCCTCGGATGCTCCCCTGCCATCCCCACGAATTCGGCCCGGGTGTAGGTCGAGCGCTCAACCCGCCCCAGGCCGTGGGTCCTCTGTGGTTTGGGAGCGGTGTGCTTTTTCCTATGACCCCTCTGGGATTCAGCCGCAGGGGCCTCGGCGGGAACAGCGCCTCCTTCCGGCCCTCAGGTGCGTAGCGCGCCAGGGGCCCGCGGGGCCCAGGGGGAGGGGGGAGACGGGAGGCGGGGGCAGGGGCGTGGCGAGGGTGGGGCGTGGGCGGAGCTCCTCCCCCGCGCTCTCGGCGCACAGCCTGCGGGGTGGTGACTGACCAGCCGCGCCGCTTCCCAGTCGCCTTCGCCGCCTCAGCCGCCTCCGCGCCGCAGGCCCGGGGCCCTGCCGCTCCAGGCTCTGTCCGGCCCCGTGTCCCCGCGTCCCCGCGTCCCGGCGCCCGGCGTCCCAGGTCCCGCAAGATGACGCTGAAGGCGAGCGAGGGCGAGAGCGGGAGCGCCATGCGCACGGCGCTCTCCGACCTCTACCTGGAGCACTTGCTGCAGAAGCGCAGCCGGCCCGAGGTGAGCTGCCCCCGGGGCCCGGCGCGGGATGCAGGCCGGTCCTCGTCTCTAGGCCGCGCCTCCGGCCGCGGTCCCTTCCCGCCCGCCGCCCTGCCCTCGGGGGTCCTGCCCCCGGGGTGGAGGCCGCGGCGGGCGGCGGGGTTCGGGCGGGACTCCGGGCGCGGTGGCTGGTGGCCCCCAGAAGCGCCTCTAGGCGAGAATCGGGAGAGGCCGCGGCCTCGACCGAGAGCTGATTAAGGTCAAGAGAAACTTCTTCGTGGACGGAAGTCAGGGTCACAGAAAGACTGTAAGGAGCAGATCCGAGAGTAGGACTGCTTGGTGGTTGTGTCAGCAGAAAGGGTTGTAAAAGCCAACGCTGGCCCCAAAGTGTTCACTCACCGTCCCTGTGCATTTAGGCAGGGCCCCTGGTGCTGGGGTGCAGGTGGGTGGACCCCTGTGTCTGTTTGTGGGCAGTCATCTCACAGGTAACTCTGCCCCCCAGATTCCTATGATGGCCCATAAATAGCTCATCACCTCCATCCTCAAAGATTCCCAGAGGGAAGGGTTGATAATTTTCTTGTTATCTCTCATTCTTCTGGGTGTGGCGAGGACCCAGCAAGGTAAGGTGGTCACTCAGGGTCTCTCCCACAAGGGCACGGCCACCAGGATGCTCGCTCACTCACTCATCTGAAGGCCGACGCTCTGTCTCATTGTCAGCCATCAGCAGCACCGGCCAGCAGCCCTTCCATGTCCCCTGGCCTTCTCACAACACAGTGGCCAGGTTCCAAGAAAGGATGTCCACGGAGACACACAGACAGAGACAGAGGGCCAGGCAGAAGCTATCTTGCCTTTGATAACTCAGCCTCAGAACTCACAGTGTGAATCTTTTTCCTAGACTACAAGATCTTCCAGGGCAGGGCCGTTTCACACTCACTTTTTACATTTTAAATGCCTGGTAAGTGGGTCCTCAGAAATGTTTGCTGAATTAATAAGTGACTTAAGAGGTGGACATGCGATTCAGCAGAGCCATCCGCTTTCACTCATGAGGAAACTGAAGATCCGCAAAGTAAAGCAGACTGTGGAGCTGTGGACTCTGGGCTGGGTGGCATCAGCTCAGGTCTCCGCATTCACACCTGTCTGTCGTTGCAAATCAGGATGAACCCGTGGGGAAGGCCTTGGTTATTCAGCTGCCAAGACAAAATTGGAAGTTATGCAGCAGCATGTACCCTAGGAGGGGCTCAGGCTCTAAAACGACTTGGTTCCTCACAAGTTTGGACATGGGATTGTTTTTTCTTCCCCACAATCAGCTCACTTGGCTGAGCCTTAACTCACTCCCCCCCAATAAAACCACCTCTCTTTATTAAATTTTCTTTTGGAAACTTTATTGAGGTTTACTCTAGCATACATCTAATTCACGGATTTGATTGTGCAGTTCAGTGACATCTGACAGATGCATCCCATCATGTGGCCGTCACCGTAATCATAATGTAGAACATTTGTGTCACTCCAGAAAGTTCCCTGATGGTCCTTTAGGTTCATTTCCCCGGAAACCTGGAAGCCACCCTGGCAACTTCTGGAAAACACTACCACTTTGCCTTTTTCAGACTGTCTTATAAATAGACTCCAAACATATGCAGGCTTTTCTTTCTGGCTCTTTTCACTTAGCAAAACCTGAGTGTCACCTGTAACTCCGTGCCCAGACCCTGTGTAGACCTGTCTCCTCCTGGTGGGGAGGCTGGAGAAGTCGTGTGCGGTTTTGAAAAGAGGCCCTTTCACTGCCCTCTGAGTAATAAGCAGTTTTTGTGGAGCTGTGAGTTGATCCTGCAAAAATACCAGATACAGTCTATTGCTTAGTCACTTTGCTTGAGTGTATGAAAGGATTTGAACATGAAATAAGAAAACCTGGTAAAGCACTGAATGCAAAGCGTCCAGACCTGCCGAGGTGTGGAGACTGGAAGAAGAATCTCCACACGATGAAAGGTGGCCTAACCCCGCGAACCTGCTGACTCTCACTTCCTGACGTTCACCCTCCCTCTGGGGCTCTTAGCAGTCTCTGCTGCCAACCCTGGGCTCTGCCTGTGCCTTTGATTTCTCTTCTCTGTAAAGTGGACCTGCTTAGAGGGTTGTGGTGATGTTGACCTGACGTAGCACCTGTCCAGCAGCAGTAGCACGTTTTGCTGTCCTAGCAAGAACCAAGAAAAGTTGTAAGGAAGTTGTTGGCTTTAAAGGAGTTCATAAACTCACGTTGCCAAAGGCTTCATTTAGGGAGATTGCTTTCTATAAAAGTTCTAAAGACTGGAAGCCCAAAGTTTCACCTCTGATTATAGTTGACATTTGGTATTGAAAAAGTATTGTCGGGCTTCCCTGGTGGCGCAGTGGTTGAGAGTCCGCCTGCCGATGCAGGGGACGCGGGTTCGTGCCCCGGTCCGGGAAGATCCCACATGCCGCGGAGCGGTTGGGCCCGTGAGCCGTGGCCGCTGGGCCTGCGCGTCCGGAGCCTGTGCTCCGCAACGGGAGAGGCCACAACAGTGAGAGGCCCGCGTACCGCAAAAAAAAAAAAAAAAAAAAAGTATTGTCAAAATATAATTTTGCAGTAGGTTTGAAGTGTAGCCTGTCTCCCATATTTAAGTACATGTTTCCTTCCTTGGAGAAACGTTTTATGAGCTCTCTCTGACCTTGTTCTTTTTTGCAATCCCTTAGTACACATAAGATTGGTTGTAAAATTCCTACTTTTCTCTTCAGTCCTGTTTGAAGTAGCCCTTCTCCCATGAACTGAAGCAATACGTTGAAAGTCCCTGAAAGTTCACTTGGGCCTGTCCCACATGGGAAATGACCTAAGAAATGTCAGGCTGCAGGTGAGTTTCCACTCAGAAGAGCTGTCTGTGGGCTCCTGGGCGGGGAGACGCAGCATCACCTGCTGTGCAGGGGCCAGGACGTCACTGGCGAATAGCGCTCCAGGCAGGGGACATTCAGGGTTGACGGGGGGGGGGGGGGGGGGGGGGGGGGGGGGGGGGGGGTCTTGAGACACTGCTACCAAATGTCCCCTGGGGCAAAGGGAGATGAAATCAGTTGACATTTCATTGACTGCAGAGATTTTTTTCCCCTAAGCAGTGAGTTGCTCAAATCTTTCACTGTTGCTAAAAAAGGAGGGGAAGTGACCCCAGGGGTGGGAAATGGGAAGAAATGCTCTGAATTAGGGAACCAGAATACAACTTTTGTAACATGACATTCTCTTTTCTGAGTCTTCACTTTTCCATTTTTCCTTCCCATAGAGAAATACACATGAGCAAAGTACATACGCAGTTGCCGCTGGAACGGCTCCTCTGTGACCACAGCTCCCATCCGCGGAGGCCACCAAGCGCGGATTGTGTAGCACTGCAGTGTTTACTATGGGAAAAATCCGCGTGTCGGGGGACCCGTGCAGCTCAAACCCGTCATCGCTCAAGGGTCGTCTGTATAGGTTTTTGCTCAAAAGTCACTTGCCGGAAAATTCTGGCTCGGAGGCGCTCCTCTTTCCCCAACTCTTCCCCAGCTCTTGTCATTTGTGGTGAAACAGTGCTCAGCTGTTTCTGGTACCTTGAGCCCTCTTGGTTTTCTCATAGTCTTTCTTGTTTTCTTTCCCAAAGTGGAGCCTGACCTTGCCTGCCGTCTGCGGCGATCACTTGCCTTCTTGGCCTGGGCCTTCTTCTAAGTCTCCACATGGAAACAGTTGGCAAGGAGCCTAACAGTAGGCTGAACAAATGTTTGTTCTTTCCTCCATTCGCTGTCACCGGCTCTTAATCCGACTGTTTGGGTGGGAAAGCCACCCGCTGCCAAGTTTGTTTTTCATCTCTTTTTTAATCCCAACTTCCTTTGAGCCACTGCCTCTGCCCTTTGAACCCGCTGCAGATGTTTCCTCCGAAGGGGGTTTCAGCGCACAGGCGTTGCCACCCCAGCAGTGTGTGTGATTAAAGGCCGAGAGGCTGCAGAGCTGCCCCCGTCCTGCTGGGGCGGCGGGGAAGAAGGCTGGTCTCAAAGTTGTGAAGTGAACTCTGCGAAATGCCATCTAGTACCTTTGACCACGTTGTTCAGCATCACTTGGTGGTCGTGGGCTGGTAAGGATTGAAAGACGGCTCAGCTTTGGGGCGACAAAGTAAACAAACGAAATATTTGTAGCACGTTGGAATGAATGTATTACCAGCTATGGAAACAAGAAAAGTTAGAGCAGTTCAGGGGCAGGACAGGTGCCCGGCACGTGGCCAGTGGACGGATGGACAGATGGGACAGGGGACAGACTGCAGTCTAAGTTGTCAACCTGGACAAGTTAGTTACCCTGAGTGGCAGGCGGGTAACCTTCCCATTCTTCAAAGCTGGGTCTGGGCCAGCTGAACTCTGTGGACGTGTCCTGCCTTTGGTGTGGTCTCAGACCCACGGCTGGGGTCAAGGAAGCACCTTGGCTCCGTGCGCATCTGTCTGTCTGTCTAGCCCTGCTCCTGGGATTGTCTGTGGTGAGGGGTGCAGGGGGCTGGTTGAGGGAGTTTCCTGCATGTCAGGTGCTGTTGAGGAGAGGCTGGCCCCCTCTTGCTGAGCAGTCAGGGAAGCCTCACTGTTGCTAGTTGGTTCTTTGGTCGCCACGTCGGAGGGTTCCGTTTATCTTACTCATCATTTGCAGCTTCTGGGTGAGCATGATAGTGGCTCTGAGTCATCTCGAAGGGGGACGTCTTGATGAATAAGCACATTTAAAAGACCAGCCTTTGAGATAGCAAGTCTTGAACTTTCCTGGGTGCTGAGTCCTTAATTTAAAGGCTGATGTGTTAAAAGCAATCTGTGTCATGGAGCCGAATGAGAAGGCGATGAGCGGAGGGTGCCGCTTTATCTGCCTGTTCCAGGCACACAATCACGTAGGCGTCGGCCCCTTGCAAAGGTCATTTTGTCTTCCGTGGACTGAGACTTTCGAACCTGTCACTGTAGACGGGCCCAGCACGTCTCGAAACACAGGTGAATCATCATACGTGGTTTATTGATGGTACTTTACGGCACATGATAAAATAATCTGATCTATGTTGTCAGGTTTTATGGCCACCAGTACCTGCTTTGGTTACTGACACAGATAAATGGTAGATGCTGATAGATCCATAGGATTAATTTCTGAGTTTGGTTTTCAGCTTTCTCAGCCCCACAACTACTAGTGAAAAAAGATTTGTAAGTCAGGATCAAGGAAAGTCCTAAGTTTTATTTCATGCTTTGAGGCCAGAGATTTGAGACTTGAGCTCTTTGTGTATTCACAGCAGTCATTCAGTCAGCAATCCTTGAATTCCTCATTCTGTACATTCAATCTCTTAACACATGTGCATGGTAAAAATATACAACTAGTACAGATGCTTAATTTGAGAGAAAGAATTCTTCCTTCCAGCTTGACGCTGCTTTTCCTCTGGTTTTCTTGAGTCTACTTAGAGAGCTATTTGATCTCATTCTCTTTAAATGGGTCTGTGGCAATAGCTACCTAGCTTTGAAGAGTTTTAACCACATGGTTCCAGGTCGCCATGGGCAATGCTTTGAGGAACTCTTTGGTCACTGTGTGTTGTGGCCTCTTACTTACCCATCCCAGAGTCTGGAAACTGATCCTGTACCCTGCAGATGTCTCAAGGATTGGTTGTTGCCTCTGTCCGTTCTTTGGTACTGTGCTCTTAGTTATAGCTCTTCGGTTGCAGACAAGTGCGACTTGCCAGCCATTTTGCTAGTTCTTTTATGCAATAACTTCTCCTCTGTCTACTACAAGCTCAAAAATAGTACCCCATCAAAACCATGGACTTGACATTGGTATGACGTGTGAGTGTAGTTCTGTGCCCTTTTGTCACATGTCTGAATATATGTAACCATCACCACAATCAAGATATGGAACTGTTCCATCAGCACAGAGACCTCCCTGGTGCCACCCCTTTATAGTCACATCTCCCCGTGTCCCCTTGGCAACCACTAATCTGTTCTCCTCCTCTATAATTTTGCCATCTCTAGAATGTTATATAACTGGAATCATATTGTATGCAATTTTTTATTGCTGGGAAGCGTCCCGAGGTATGGATAGACCACAGTCTGTTGAACTGCTCACCTATTATAGGCTGTTCTCCTTGTCTCCAGGTTGGGGTTACTGCAAATAAAGCTGTTATGAGCCTTCATGTACCCATTTTGCACAGACTTTTGTCTTGTGCCATTGCTGGGTTGTAAAGTAGTCATTTAGTTTTTTAGGAAAGTTCCCAACTCTCTTCCCGAATGGCTGTAACATTTTACATTCCCACCAGCCATGGACGAGAGGTTCAGTTTCTTTGCACCCTCACCAGCATTTAGTCTTGTCGCCAATTTTTATCTTAGCTGTTCTGATAGGTGTGTAGTGGTATATTTCATTATGGTTTTAATCTGCATTTCTCCCTGATAGCTAATGACATTGAACGTCTTCTCATGTCCTCATCTGCCATCCTTCCTTTTACATATCCTCTTTAGTGAAATATCTGTTCATGTCTTTTGCCCGTTTTCTAATTAGATTGTTTTTATTGTTGCGTGTGGAGCATTCTTTATGTACTCTAGATGTTAGAGTTTTCCATTGGATGTGGCTTTGGGAATGTTTTCTCTCAGTCCACATCTTGTCTTTTCATCATCTTCACATAGGCTGTCACAGGGGTAAAGTTTTCCATTTTTAAGGGTCCAATTTATCAGTTTTTCCTTTTATGGATCCCGCTGTTGGTGCCAAGTCTAAGAACTCTTGTCTAGCCCTAAACCCTGATGACTATGTTTTTTCTAAAAAGTTTTGTAGTTTTACGTTTTACATTTAAGTCCATGATCCATTTTAAAGGTCTAGTTCAGTGTTTCTTTTTTTGCCTATGGGTGTCCAATTGCTGCAGCATCATTTGTTGAAAAGACTACCCTTCCTCCGTTGAATCGCCTTTGCACCTTGTCAAAATCAACTGGACGTATCTGTGTGGGTCTATTTCTGGGCTCTCTCTCCTGTTCCATTGATCTTTATGTCTGCCCCTCTACCAGACCACACCGTCTTGATTATTTGTAACCATATAAGTCTTGAAACCAGGTAGACTGATTCCTTCTACTGTCTTCCTTTTCAAAATTGTCTCAGCTGTTCAAGGGCCTGTGCCTTTACATCACGTACATTACACGTCGTCCAGAGGTACTTTTTTCATGTAACCTGCAGGGATCGGGTGAGTGAAGCCACTTGTGGGTAAAAAATAACATCCCAGATGCAGGAGGATCCACAGCTCACGCTTAGCTTTCCTCCCAGGGTGCCGTGGAGAGTGAGCTGGAGAGCGTGTGCCCATCTGCAGGGGGGCAGGTTCCACAGGGACGGGTCTTCTGATTGTTACTAAACGCAACAAAATAAAGCAGAACCTTAAATTCTACATTCATTCCTTCGTCAACTTTCCCTCTCACTGTAGTCACAGGATCGGTAGCCCTTCCCTTCATCTGTTCTCTGTCATGTGTGTGTGGACCTTAATGTCGTTTCGTGACTTGCTGTAGGTAGATTGTAAAAAGGGAAAGTTAGTGAAGGCTTTTGTATTATTCTGACCGGTTGCTGACCCAACAGCTTTAGTCCACTTCTTGCTGACCCAGCTTTTCCCTGATCTTGTTCGGGGCGGCAAGATGCCCAACTCAGTTCTTATTTTCTCAGCCCCTTTTGCAGCCTGGGATGGCCACGCTGTGTTCTGCAGTTCTGGCTGATGAGCCATGAGCAGATATCCACTGGGGAAGTTCTGGGACAGATGCCACTGGCCTGGCCCTTCTTCCTTCTTCCTGCCTTGAAAGTGGAGCTGTAGGTTGGGTGGGCAGCTTTTCAGGAGACGTTTTCTCAGAAGCCCGAGCCCCAGCCCGTTCTGCCCCGGCCAATTCCTCCTGTGTGCACGTTCCAGGCTCTGCTGTCTTCTGGAAAAATTTTTGAAATCTCTCATCCCTGATGACTTCCTGTTTTTTGTCTGTGGGTTTCTATTTACCCTCCCCCTTTGGTCTCATTTAAACAGGGTCCAGGCTACACGCAAGTACTTAGGCTGCCAACTTGAACCTAAATCACAGTCACTTAGGAAAATTCTATCTTGCCAGAATAGAAAGCATTGTACTTTGTAGGGCTTTAGGAATAATAGGCTTTCATTTGCCTGTTTAGAAATTAATTTGAAATGAAACGAATACAGTTTACTTCTCACCTCCTTCTCTAGTCACCCAGTTCCTCCCTGTTGTTCATGTCTCTTTCCAGAGGGAAATGATGCATTTACAAGCAAATATGAAGATATTCTTATCTTTCACTGTTTATGCTGATGATAACATACCTTTCCTCACTCTTTTTTTTTCCACTTAATATGTCTTCCAGATTAACCTCTGAACCTCCTTTTCAGGGCTACATGGTGTCTGTGTGCCAGGATGCCCCCGCACAGATGCAGTGGTAACTGTATTAATGGCTTATCTACTGTAGACGGCCTTGAAGTTCTGTGTGGTTCTGGGCTCCAGGTCTCATAAGTCACTTTTCTAAGTATCGCCCTTTGTTAGACAATTCTGCTTTAATAGCAGTGCCGTGTGACTCAACGGCATGAGGGGTTTTTGAAGTTCTAGTTGCTACACAAGGCAGTTTCTCTTTGCCAGTACTTCCCTCATTCTGTAGACAGACAGATAGGTCTAGCTGTTCCCACCTGGGGATATTCCCGCTTCTCCTTTGCCACCAAGTGGCTGACGAGGTGTCCTGCTCACGGCTCCACCCATTGGGAAGATCTTCCCTCCCCACGGTCTCTGAGGGGCACCCCCAGGTGTGGCTGGATTGCAGCCACAATCCATTTTCAGCTCAATCCTCACATAAACCAGGGTCGGGCTTCTTCCTTCTGCATATGGTTTTTGATTGACTGTTGTATCAGGAGAAGGAGCGTTTCAAGGAGATTTATTCATATTGTCCAGCAGCCACTTATTCTCGTTGGCGTGTGGTCTCAGAGCGACACTGTTCTTAAAAGCCCAAACCTGGAAGCACCCCAAAGTCCATCCACAGTAGGATACCCCACAAGGGTTCCAGTTCCCTGCTCCATGGCCTTTTCACTGTCTTAGTGCCATTCCCTTCCAATGTTTTATCTGAAATTTTTCAATCTCACTGAAAAGATGAAACAATTTTATAGCAACTTCCATTAGCCATACCTCCTAGATTCTACCATTAACATTTTGCCATGCTTGCTTTATCACAGATCTATCCCAAAACCATCCATTCACCTTTTTTTTTGTTTTGCACTTCAGAATAAGTTGCAAAGATCAGAACACTGCACCCCTAAAAGCTTCAGCATGCATATCATCAGCTAGGGTTCAGTATTTATGGTTCTTTTTTAAATTTTGTGGTTAAGTTTACATACAGTGAAATGCACTGGATGAGTTTTAACAAATGCATACACCTGTGCAACGCAACCCTGGTCACAGTTTGGAACATCACCACTCCAGAAGGTCTGTCATGCCCTTACCCAGCCTACCCCTTCCCATCCTATGAGAGGCAACCACTGTCTTAAATTTTTTTTACTGTAGTTTTTTTTGCTTGTTCTAAAACAGCATGAATGGTCTCCTCCTGCAGGTGGACTTTTCAGCTATAGTGAATAAAGCTGCTGTGAACTTCTGTGTGCAAGCCTTTCTGTGGGTGAACACCTAGGAGTGGGGTTGCCAGGGCATAGGGTCAACGAATGCTTAACTTGATATAAGAAATCGCCACACTCTTTTCCACGGGGCTGCGCCATTTAGCGTTCCCACCGGCGATGTCTGGGCGTTTCCAACATCTGTCCTTTTCACTGTAGGCTCCCTAGTGGCTGCGGAGTGGTATCACGGTGACGTTGGCTCTTCATAGGCCTTTAGTGAAGAGTCTGTTCAGACGTTTCGTCCATCTTTTCATTGCTCATCATCCTGTTATTGAGTGAGAAGAATTCTTTACATGTTGTAGGTATAAGTCTTTGTACTCTCAGGCTGAGAGTTTTGGTGAGAAGTTTTTAGTTTTGATGAGATCAATTGTATGCTGTTTGATTATTGCTCTCTGTGTCTACTAAACCTTTGCCTGTCTCAGTGGAGTTTCTCCACGAACAGATATTCTTAACTTTAAAGTGTTTGTAGTTTTAGTTTTCATTTTTTACAGTTCTCTGCCTCCTCCCAGGTTTTGAAGATGTATTGTGCTTTCTTCTCAAAGCTTGGTGGTTTTACCTTGCACGTTTGGAACTGGTTCTGTATATAAAGTGCTGTGGGGACCAACGTGCCCTTGGCCTGTGCAGGGTTGACCCAACACCATGGATTACAAAATCCATCCCTCTGTGTGCCCTCCTGCCAAGGCCACGGGCCTTAAATTACTTCAGATTTATACTAAAGACATCTTTCTAGAGTGTAATCCGTCCAGCATTGCTGTCTTCATGGTCGGGGTCAAGGGGTCACAGTTGATGTGTCGTCTCGGGCTGATGGCAGGGGTAGCCACTTGGGTAAATAATGCTTCACATCAAGTCTAATGCAACTGGCCACCAGCCTTAGGAGATAAGCGTTGGTTTGCTGAGCCTTTGGGGTTTGGACGCGCAACAACGACCCGACGGCTGCTTGCTTCATACATTTCTCTGCTGTTTTGACCCGACAGACTGTGTCACCCCAGCTGAGCGCCGTGACGGAGGACATGTACACCAACGGGCCCGCCGCCCCGGGGAGCCCCACCCGGGCCCAGGGCCAGGAGGCTCGGAAGGTGCGGCTCATCCAGTTCGAGAAGGTCACCGCGGAGCCCATGGTAATCCCTCTTCCTCCCCACCCCAGGCCCCTCATGGCAGGCTTCTTGCCCCTGCCAACTGATGACACCTCGTGTGCAGACAGAAAATATTTCTCCCAAGAAGTTGCCTTAAGTTGTCTTAAAGATCAACTCAGAAAGAGCTTGCAGTTAAGCTTGCTGTGCCCTCGTCTGTCTTCCAGGGAATCACGCTGAAGCTGAATGAGAAGCAGTCCTGCACGGTGGCCAGAATCCTCCACGGCGGCATGATTCACAGACAAGGTGCAGGCGTGTTCTGTTCAGGGATTCATCCTTTACTCCCTGTCCAGGGCTGAGGGGCACGAAGCTTATAGTGTTCAAAACAGGGAGCATCTGTGTGCGTGCCAAGAGATTTTCTTGTGCCGTAATGACTGGCTCTTTCGAATGATGAATCGCCCGGCGCCACTGTCGCTCCCTCTGAGCATTCTCATACACTTATTCATGCCAATACTTCTGCAGTTAGTTAACATTTGAGCAACTACTATATGCAACCCCTTGCACTAGACTGTGAACACATAGCAGTGAAGAAAACAGACCATCTCGACCTCCTGAGGCTACCAGTTAAACTGAGAAAATAGGGAATTCCCTGGCGGTCCAGTGGTTAGGACTCCGCGCTTTCACTGCCGAGGGTGCGGGTTCCATCCCTGGTCGGGGACCTAAGATCCCACAAGCCACATGGCACGGCCAAAAAGAAAAGAAAAGAAAAAAAATAAACTGAGAAAAGAGATATTAACAAATAACGACAAGTAACGGTTGTATCGCCATGTGACGCTGCCGTCAATTTGCAGATGCGTCATTGAGTAAAAGTGCTTTTCTGGGCATCAAGGGTAGCACAGGTATCGATACCCATTCTTCACATAGAATCTAAACAGCGATCAACTTTACCACTTGGTAGCATTTGGAGGTCTTAGCTAAACAACAGAGAAACATTGAGCTTTCTTGTTCCTTGGAGTGTGTTCAGCTGTGTCATAGCCCCCTGACGTCAGGGGGACTCTAGTTCCAGGACACTTTCAGGACCAAGTGCTTTTATTTTGCAGTTGGAGTCCTGAGGTCAAGGAGGATGACATAATCTTAAACCGTCAAGTGCCTGTCTTGCTAGGTCCCTGAAGGCCATGAACAGAACATTCCCATCTCTCGTGGTTGAATGGTTTCAACCCTGTGTGTTCTACAGTCTGTCGTACAACATGCTCTAGATCGTGGTTTCTTCTCTGTGGCGTTTTGACTTCTGTTGACACCTCTTTCGTCTGAACGTTTGTTCTTCTGTTGGTAGGCTCCCTTCACGTCGGAGATGAGATCCTAGAAATCAACGGCACGAACGTGACTAATCACTCAGTAGATCAGCTGCAGAAGGCAATGGTGGGTATTCACTATGCCCTTGTCTTCGTGAAGCATCGATCCGCATTGGTGTCTGTGTACCTCGTTTTTCTGTGAAAGTGTTTATACCTCATTGAAGGGCCTCTTACCACTGCTAATCTTTATTCTGTGCAAGAAATGACAGCTCTCTGTCTTCATTTAGTAAACTTCTAAAACAAGGCAAAAGACCCAGAGTGTCTGTCTAGAAAGAGCATTGGACTGCAATGGCAGCTCTGAATCCCGCTCTCCTTTACTCCAGCCCTGTGATTTGGAGCAGGTGAATTCACTTCTCTAGGTCATCTGTAAAATGAAGATGGTAGTAATTGCTGTTCTTATGTCATAGATTTGTTACAGAGAACAACTGAGCTATAATAGGTGAAATGTTGAATGTGCTCTTTAGACGCAGCTGTGCCGGGCATCGTGCTGGGTGTTTGCCTCTCGAGATTCTTCACCATCCCTGTCCGCCCCTGAACACAGCAGAGACCCTTCCTGTAACCAAAGCAGGAAAAAACACGTGGGGTAGTCGGGTGTAATTGGTCACGGCTGGTAGGAAGCACCCCTCAGGCACTCAGCAAGGAGATGCCAGGGTACCAGCCAGGGAATGAAGCAGAAAATAGCAACTTAGGGAAAAGTTTACTTTGAACCAGAGCTGAGGAAACTGAACCTTAGAGAGCTCTGAAGCATGGCTGTTTAAGGATAGACCTCACCTCTGACCCAGATGAAATAACAGGGACCGGGTTTACCCTGCTTCTTGAAATGCCTCACGTCCTAAATATTCATGTACCTGATGACAGAGGATTCAGAATACTTGAAGCAAACACTGTCAGGACTGCCACATCCTGCAGGATAGACTGTGTACCCTCTGCCACACGACAGCCTCAACAGGTTTAAAGGATTCAGACCATACAAAAATGCACCGTCCACCCACAATGAAATGAAATTAGAAATAAAAAACAGAAAGATACCTGGAAATCCCTAAATATTTGGAAGTTAACACACCTCTAAAGAAGTCACAGGCCATAGGAGAAATCGCAAGGCAAATTAGACACTGTCTTTAAATGAATAGAAATGAAAGTACAGTGTATCCGATTTTGTGGAATGCCACTGAACTCGGACCAAGGTGGAAACGCCTGGATTATAAAACGAGAAAGTTTCAGTCAACAGCCTCAGCTTCTACCCACAGAAACTAGAAGAAGGAAAACAAATGAAACCCAAAACAAGCAGAAGAAAAGAAACAACCGAAATAGAATGGACAGGACCTTGGTAAATGAATGTGGAGGGTGAAGGGGTTTGTAAGATATAACTCTGAAGTAGGCATAACCCACCTATGAGCAACTCTGTAGGACCAACGACCCAGTTCCTTCCACAAAGAAAAGACTAGAAAAGAAAACACTGCAGGGAGAACAGGTAGATGAAAATTCGACTCTTACAAGACATATCCACCAATTGCAAACAGTGTCGGACCACGTGCCCCAGACCCTTCATTCAGCGTCTTCCCACCCTCTGGAGTGGGCCACCTGTTTCCCACCGGGACACTGGCTGGATCGTTTCATGGTCACCAACACGAGGAGCAGTTTGGCCTAATGGTTGCTTCTCAATAGAACGTGATGCACGTGTTTTCTCTGAGCCGATGGCACAGCTGTATCCCTTCGTCTTGCATAAAAACCATTTCAAGTATGCGAACATTCAACATTTGTGCTTCTTTTTGATTTACGTAAATAAAATCAACTGTGTAAAAGGTAATTTGTGTCCTGGCAAAAGTTACCATGAACAATACACTTGGAGAAATACTTGTTGTGCATATAATAGGTAGACAGTTAACAACTCTAATATTTAAAGTGCTTCTAAACTTTGTGTAAAAAGACAAAAAACTAGGGAGTTCCCTGGCTGTCCAGTGGTTAGGACTCTGGGCTTTCAGAAGACAAACAACCAACTAGACAACTGGGCAAAATATATAAGAAGAAAAAGCATGTGGCCAATGAGCTCTTGAAAAGTGCTCAATTTTGGTTATGGTAATAAAATTACAAAATAAAGCAACCATGAAATAATTTCCACCCATCAGATTGGCAGAAATTTAAAACGAACGTTAACATGTAATTCTGGCAAGAATTTCAGGGGAAAGGGACTCTCATATGCTCCTGGTGAGAGTGGAATTTTTATAGTTTTTTAGAAGAGTAGTTTGAGGATAGCTGTAAAATTGTTTTTATCCTTTGACTCTGCATTTCCATCATGGGGTTCTATTCTGTATAAATCAAATGCAAATATATAAGGACACGCGTTAAAGGGTGTCTACTGCGGCAGATTGTAATAAAAAAAAAACTGGCAACAGTGGACACGCCCAGTAATGGGGATGGTGGCTGAGCAAGGGATGCGGCAGAGCCATGAGACAGAGTGAGTGAGGTCTTCATGTATCAACCTGGAAGCAAGTCATAGAGTAATGCATATAGTATAATCCCATTTTTGTTAAAACCAACTAGCAAAAATACACATGTCTGAATTTGTGTGTAAGTATTTAGGCACATGACTGGCCCTTTATTGGTGTGGAGAAATGTGTGGCTGTTCGTGTGCCAGGGCTCATTTTAAGTACTTCTGGGGACCTGTTGGGGGTCGACTGCGCGGAGGAGGGAAAACTATTAGCCTTTGTTCGTTGTTCTTTGTTATGCTGGTTATGGGGCACATGACACTTCTGTCTTGGAGGAAGCATTGTGCTACAAGATTTCAAAGTGTACAGTAAAGATGGCTATTGGGAAAGAAATGCCCAGGACTTTGGGAGGGGAAAAATGACTTAATGAAACCCCCAGTCACCCCGGCTCGTTTTACATGACGATTTTATTTCACCTTTCTTTTTTAATAGAAAGAAACCAAAGGAATGATCTCATTGAAAGTAATTCCCAACCAGCAAAATCGGCTTCCTGCACTGCAGGTAGGTGGCACCATCTTCTCTGTTGTGATGATGGCAGGATTCAGGCCCAGTGTGTATTCTTCGAATTTGATTGAAGTGATGTGATTGTAAATATCTCAGCAAGCATAGCTGCCTGGTACTCTCTGAACCAAACTAACATGTGTTACAAACTGGCAGGCTGCGGGGCCCTGACAGATAAACGTGGAAGAAGGAAGTTTTAAAAAAATAACTCTGAAGTTTCTGCCACGGGTCACTTATCGTATGATGGTATAATTTTCTTTTTTAAAAAACTTGTTTTAAATTGAAGGTTTGGTATATATGGGCACATATACAATAAAGGACACAAATCGTAAGTGTAAAAGTAGATGAATTTTCACAAACTGAACACACCCACGTGACCAGCACCGTAGCGTCCCCGTGCCCATTTCCAGTCCCGCCAGCCCTGACTTCTAACTCCAGAGACGAGTTTTGCCCCTTTTTGAAATTTGTGTAAATTGCCTCATGCAGTATGAATCCTTTAGTGTCTCATTTTGTTCACTCGGTGTGAAGTCTGTGCTGTAGCAACAGGCGATTCCTTCTTCTTCATTTGTTGTATGACTGTGCTCTGGAGGGCCTTCTGTGATTCCAGCTTTTTAGTTCTTACAAAACTTAGTGCTGCCATGAACCTCTCTGTACCTGAGTTTTGGTGCATTTCTGACGAGCTTTAGGCTGCGTGCCTCTTTCACAATGTTGCCGAACTACTTTCCAGGGTTTTCCATTCACGGCTGCAAGTCCCAGCTCTTCCACGTGGTCACTGTAGCACTTAGAATTATCTGGGCTTTTTTCCTTCATCTTGGCCGTTGTGATAGTGGTGTTACGTTGTGCTCTCTGCTGGGAAATGGTGTCTTCTCTAGCTTGTTAATCAGCCTTAATTTCATGAGTCTTCAGAGAACCAATGTTGCCTTTCTTGATCCTTTCAACTCTAGTTTGTGTTTCACTGGTTTCTGCTCTTTATTATTTCTTTATTTCTTTGGGTTGGATTTTTACCCCTAATCTTCCTAGCAGAGGTAACTGGTATTAAATTCTGATATAGCTTCTTCCGGTCTTTTTTGTTTCTATGTAGAAAGAAATACTCCTTTAAAATTTCAAGCGTACTAGGTATTGTTTTTATTTAATGATATTCTCATTTAATGTTATATCAGCAGCATTTTCCCAGGACATTAAATACTCTTCTACAAATTGATCTTTGTAGTTGCATGGTAATATATTCTGTAGATGGCCGTATTTAATTAATTCCCCATTCTTGGAAAATCAGATTGTTTCTAATATTTCGCTCTAATAGATAATGCTATGGCGAGCACGTGTATCCGTGTATTGTAACTGACAAGCTTCCGTGTAGAAGTAGATCGTGGGGTCAGGACTTCGGGTGCGTTCACAAGGAAACAAGTGCATTTCAGATAGTAGCCTTCTTTTTCAGATGTTCATGAGAGCACAGTTTGACTATGATCCCAAAAAGGACAACCTGATCCCTTGCAAGGAGGCGGGGCTGAAGTTCGTCACCGGGGACGTCATCCAGATCATCAACAAGGATGACAGCAACTGGTGGCAGGGACGGGTGGAAGGATCCTCCCAGGGGTCGGCGGGCCTGATCCCCTCCCCCGAGCTGCAGGAGTGGTGAGCTGCCAATGGCGGGACCCATGGCCGCCACGCTGCTCAGCTACGGAAATCTCATCCTGTGTATAGTTTCTGTTTCTCAACCGGGCCAACCTTCCGCTTTTCCTGGAAGAATGGGCGGGGTGGGGGGGCCAGTGATGCCTTGATGAGCCTGACTGGCCCTTATGGGTGAAGGAGGACGACTGGCTCTCCCTTCATCCGTGGATCTGTGTTGCCACAAATGCCTTCCCTAAGCTTTAGGTCCCTAAGCCCGCGTTGGGACTGCAGCCCCCTCTTTCTCTGCCGGAGGAGGACGGGGTCTGGGATGACACAAAGGGCAGGAGGCACATGGGTCTGGGGGTTCTGTGTAGAAGGGACGGCACAGGCGAATGACCCCGGGCTTTTACACCAAGAAGCCACCAGTGTCCTCGGTCATCTCTTCCCTCCAGGCGCGTGGCGAGCGGGGCTCAGTCTGCTCCGAGTGAGGCTCCGAGCTGCAGTCCCTTCGGGAAGAAGAAAAAGTACAAAGACAAGTACCTGGCCAAGCACAGCGCAAGTACGCTCCCCAGCCTCCCCGCTGCCCGGCACATCGTTCTCACCCCCAGGGAGCCAACCCAACAGTCTTCCAGACCCTTCTCAGTACATCAGTGCCATCAGTGTGGCCAACTGCAGGGTCTGAACAGCCCCAGACAGTGGCCTGTTTTCCTTAGAACTAATTCACACTTTGTCCCTTAGCTGCCATGTTTGGAAATATATGAACATTATAAATGCGTTTGAGTGGATTGTAGATAGCAAGTGAAGAATAATCTGCGATTGCGCCACTACTTATTGAATGCCTCCTTCCTGCCGGGAGCATTCTAGAGAAAGACAGGAGCAAAGCACAGGGCCTAAAAGCTATGTCAGGGGCCTCCAGTGAGGCAGATGTGGCCGGAGCATCGCGCTGGTGGCAGAGAGGAAGGGACAGCAGCGCGAGCTGGAGATAAGGGGAGATGACAGGCGCGTCGGGTAACGAACTGTGGAGAAGAAGTGGAGAGGTTGGGGGCCAAAAGATTAGAGAAAATCCGAGTCCAGAGGACTGACCAACAGCCGTGCTGAGTCTATATGGTGCGGGGGTTGGGAAAACCAAAAAATAGACCCCAAGGAAGGGCATCCACGATCCAGGTTGTCCCTGATGCTGTCCGAGCCGGTATAGCCGGTCGCAGCCTTCGCTGTGTGCCCAGCTCTGGCATGAACACGGCTTGCTTTTCTTTGTCTCTAGTTTTTGATCAGTTGGATGTTGTTTCTTACGAGGAAGTTGTTCGGCTCCCTGCGTTCAAGAGGAAGACCCTCGTGCTCATCGGTATCTTCTCATTGCTTTGCCACTTAGAGTACATCTCTGCATTTCTGTTCTTATTTCCCTGCCTGCAGTACGTAACCTCCCTCACTCCCTCTCTCAAAAAAACAAAACAAACAAACAAACAAAAAAACAAGGGCAGTGAGGAAGAAAAGGAAACGGGAAGGCAGGTGTCTTGGGTCCTCCACGTGGAGCAGATATAAGGAGTTTTCTGAGTCCTTACCGGGTTCACGTTACAACATAGGGTAAACCTCACATGGTTTTCAGCAACTAACTCTTTCGGGCTGTCTGTCCGTCTGGCGGCAGTAGGGGTGCTCCAGGCCTATGCTTCCGGGTCCTCCCCATCTTTAGAGTGAAAACATGAGTTGGTTAGAGGACCTGTATGAGGGTTCTGTTTAAATTTCCAGTAAAAGTCAGTTCCATTCAGAGTCCAGTAAGGCAAATATACTTCAGAAATAAACAGAAAATGCCATGTGGTAGCTGGCTCCTCTGCGGAAATGCCAGTCGTCTTCGGAATCCTAACTGGGACCCCAGCGCCTGGAGCCCCCCGGTCCTCCTGACACCAGCCCAGAAGCCACGCAACTCGCTTTGACCTGTAGCTCATCTCGAGGGTCTGAGAGATGAAAACCCCTATCCCATTCCTCTTCCTAGCCCCACCTTTGTGCCTGGGGCAAGAAATGGAAGCCTTTATCTCCTCTGTCTGTGCAGGAGCCAGCGGCGTGGGCCGCAGCCACATCAAGAGCGCCCTGCTCAGCCAGAGCCCGGACAAGTTCGCGTACCCCGCCCCGTGTGAGTAGCTCGGGGGGCCTCAAGGACACGTTGCCACGGTCATCTGTCTTTTCCTTCGTGATTTGTTTTTCTTCAGCTGCACCGCACCGCTTGCAAGGTCTTAGTTCCCTGACCAGGGATGACACCCAGGCCCCAGCAGTGAGAGCGCTGAGTCCTAACCACCGGACCGCCAGGGAAGTCCCTCCTTTGTGATTTTTTTTAAAAAAATGTTTGATTATAAAAAGAAAAGCCAATTTGGAAAGATACAAATTTGTGCCCATAGTTGCTCCCACTAAAAAAGTAGCTGTGCTGTTTGTCTACATAAGAGAAGCAGTGGTCAACATTTTTATACTGCTTTAAAAGATTAAACAAATAATATGTTATTAAAAACTTATGTTACTTTCTTTCATTTTAATTTATATTATAAACACTTTCTCATATGCCTAAATCACTCTGAGAGCTCTCTTCCGGTCCATTGAGTGGCTAAGGAAATTACAGGACAGCCACCAATTTTCATGAAATGTTTTCTCAAAGTAGCGCTCAGTAAGGCCCCCGTAACCCCAGCAGCTGCTGTAGAAGGGTCAGGCCAGCAGTCAGGCGGACGCTTAGATTAGTTGCATTCCCAGGAGCGAATCTGTGTAGAAAACTGGATTCTAAACCTGTTATTTGTATTTTTTTTATTCCTTCTCCATTTTGCCTTTGAGGACAGAGTGACACACTGGGGTCAGAAAGCAGAAGGCCTTGGAGGTAGAAATAACCACGACAGTTCCATCATTCAGTAAGTTAGAATGAGAAGTGAGTTAGAAAGGGTAAGAGGTGAGGATAACTCAGGTCAAAGAAGAGTCATCGTTTTATAAGATGGAAAGAAAGACGCGCGGCAGTTGTGGATTGAGGAGAAGGTGCCCGTTGAGACAGACCAGAGGATGACGCAGGCGACCAGGGGTCGCGCCTCAAGCTACAGCATGCGTAGCACGGTTTACTCAGAGGGTCACTTACACGAGTAATCGCAAACGTTGCGACTTAAGGACATTCCAGCATTTAGCAGTGTGAGTTTAAAGCAAACCAGAGTACTCTTCTTTCCCAACAACGAAAAGGAGACTTTCAGTGTACTTCCCAGAAATCCTGACTGTAGCCCGGAGATCTGTTTCTAAAATATTTTCAGCTGTCATTTCTTCATTTCTGAGCTTCCGTGTCCCTGGGGTTGGTGTTTGAGAGATGCTTCTTCATAAAGGGAGGAGGATGGTACTCTGGCTCTTGACAGTTAAATGTGTTCTGGGCGGATGGGGGACTTCCTGGTCCTCTTCGTTTCCCAAAGTCAGCCCCTCGGGGTCCTGTGTGAGACACCCCTCCGGGAAACTCCGTGCGCTAAGCGCAGCTGGGGTGGCGGTGGCGACGCCAGCGTCCGAGCCCTCGGGAGCCCAGGAGGCCCTGAGTTGCTCAGGGATTTGGGTTCTCGTGCACAGATACGACACGGCCGGCCAAGAAGAGTGAAGAAGACGGGAAGGAGTACCACTTCGTCTCCACAGCGGAGATGACGCGGAGCATCGCTGCCAACGAGTTCTTGGAGTTTGGCAGCTACCAGGGCAACATGTTTGGCACCAAATTTGAAACAGTGCACCAGATCCACGAGCAGGACAAGATCGCCATCCTTGACATTGAGCCCCAGGTGGGTAGGCATGGAAGGCAGGAGCGGATGGGAAAAGGGTGCTGAAGGGCACAGCTCGTGGGACCCTCCCGCGAGTGCAGATCTGTGCCACGAGCTTTCCCTGGGATCACCTGGAGGAAGAACAGCAGGACCAGAAATGCTGGAGACGGCGCGGGGGTTGGCGAGGCCCGAAGATGCCGATCGCAAAGGTCCGTCACGACAGCTAACTCCTGTTCTTCCCCTCTCTTCTTCCTCCACTCCCTCCTTCCAGACCCTGAAGATTGTTCGGACAGCAGAACTTTCACCCTTCATTGTGTTCATCGCACCCACTGACCAGGGCACTCAGGTGGGATGAAGGGTCTGTGCTGGGTGGTGGTGGGGGCCGCTCTCCAGGCCCGTGAGGACCGGGCATCGGTCCGGATCGTTGGCCAGAGCGCCGGCAGAGCTCAGCTTCCCGACCCTAAACCTAACCCTGCCTGCTGCTGTCCCCTTCCCGCCCGGCCAGGGGCCAGAGCACGTGTGCCTGTCCCGTCTGTTCAGCACACAGTTGTTAATGCACTAGCCAGGCCACTGTTGCAGAAGAGCAGATCCTGACACTGGTGCGCCATGGGCTTAAGAGGGGCATCTGGGGGCAGGGCAGGGACTGTGAAGAACAGAGGCGGCCCTGGGCCCACGTGGTGCGTGCTGTGCGGGGAGGGGCGGGAAGGAGGCCAGGACCGTGTTGAAAGGCCTCCCCGCTCCCCAGAGCCCAGCCGCCCCAAACCCACCCTGCAGGCGCCTTGCTTTGCGCTCTCTCAGTAGCTGTGGTCTCGCATCGTGTGGATGTAGCAGACACTCATTTAGTCTCCTCATTGCCTTCTTGATGGCTATTTAGGTTTAAAACTTATTATAAATAATACGACGGTCGATGGCCCTGTGTGTACGGCGTTTGACACGTGCAAATACATCTGTAGGAGAGATTCCAGGCAGGATTGTGTTGGGAACGTTGAGAGAGGTCGTCCCTATGCCAGGAGCATGTTATGCAGTTTCATCTTCGGTGAAATCTGCTAGAGGGGAAACACAATCTCACTGTACTTGTATGTTTTACTGGAGTCGGTGGTGCTGGGGTGCAGACGGGTGGATCCCTGCTCCATCCATGGCGCCCTCTCTCCCCCTCCCTCCCTCCCTTTCTCTGTCTCCTCCACAGACGGAAGCCCTGCAGCAGCTGCAGAAGGACTCCGAGGCCATCCGTGGCCAGTATGCTCACTACTTTGACCTCTCACTGGTCAATAACAGCGTCGATGAAACCCTTAAGAAATTGCAAGAAGCCTTTGACCGGGCATGCAGTTCTCCGCAGTGGGTGCCCGTCTCCTGGGTTTACTAAGCTTGCAGAACAGGGGGAACGACTATGGGCCCCTGTCGAGCCTTAGGAACTCCATTCCCCTTGCTTTAAGACAAACAGGATCGCCCCAGCTAGCTCTGTTTCAGCTTCCAGCTCTCTGCAACTATCCTCATGACCAGTGGGTATCCATCTTGTTCAGGTTTCTGAAGGGCTGGGCTCTGACTTCCCTGATAGACGGGGCCCCGTGGATCAGGATTTCCAAAGGATCTCTGGAAATTGGGGTCCGGAAGTACTACCCAAACACAGCTGCTGATCAAAGATGGTACACACGGGGAGGAAAAGCAATGGACCCTGTCCCTCTGAAGCCTGCACTCCTTTACCTTCAATCACACTGGGCATTTCATTTGTCTTTGCTTTGAAGAAAGCTTTAACTGCAACTTTCTAAACTGCCAAATGAAACAGCTGTGCAATAGGATGAGGTCTGCTCTAGCGAAACCCTCAAAAGCAATAGAAGTGTTGCTGTGTTAAAATAAAACGCCAATGACCTTGTACCTTTTAACTCTCTGGGTTTCGCCCTGTGCCCCGAGCCTCTGGGAGCAGCTGCTGGAGGATGGTACCAACACCAGACGCCTCTGCTGGGTTCACAAGTCTCCCTCAGGCCTGTGAGGACCTTAAGCCTAGAGGTCAGCCAGGCTAAAAGCCTACGTGCACGTGGCTGGTGCCTGTGTGCTGGGCCAGGCGTGTGCATGTGAACACATACGTGTGTGTAACATATAAAAACATTGTGGGGGCTTCCCTGGAGGCGCAGTGGTCGGGAGTCCGCCTGCCGATGCAGGGGACGCGGGTTCGTGCCCCGGTCCGGGAAGATCCCACGTGACGCGGAGCGGCTGGGCCCGTGAGCCGTGGCCGCTGAGCCTGCGCGTCCGGAGCCTGTGCTCCGCAACGGGAGAGGCCACAGCAGGGAGAGGCCCGCGTACCGCAAAAAACAAAACAAAAAACAAAACAAACAAACAAAAAACATTTTGGGAGCAAAGGTGTAAGGGGACCGTCCAGTTTCTGCTCCAGTGGGGAGAGTGCTCTGAAGTCCTTGCTTCCACTTGCATTGGCCTTGGTTTCGACATGTCTACCAGATCTATCCTTCCTCCTAATAACCACTCCTTTTAGCTTTCTCTTCTATTCTCAACATGGTTTTCAGAGCACCCCCGACTTGCTGCCCAGATTTAAACTAATGTGTCCAGAACAAAATACTCTGCTCCCTTGTTCACACAGCTGAGAGTCACATTAGCCCCAAAGAACTAAGATGCAGTTGTGCCCTCAAAAGTCACACTGCAGGTCTCCTGAATCTAGCGCCCACGTAGACAAGCACCCCAGAGCATCTTACCCCAGATGGGAACCCACCGTGGCCACACACTGAACTTCCCGGAGGCGTACATCCTGGCACGTCTAGGGCCCAGGTGTGCAACTTGCGCTCAGGGTCCCGGGCAGCAGAGGCCGTGACAAGCCAGCAGTGCAGCACTTCCCCACAAACTGCTCTAGACCTCTCACCAAGGCCTTCAGATTCCTAGACATCCTCCACCACTGCGCCCTCCAGCCCAAGCAAAAGCTTCAGTGGCTCCCTTCGTCGAGTTTGTGCCCAGATGTGTCTGCAGATACTTAAGGGCTGTCAACAGACACAGGCACTGGCACCTCCTGCCCTGCACACCCACCACGTAATACTGAGAACCTTTCTCCTCTCAAGTAGCTTGGACATCACTTAATTTGTGATGAGTCCCCTCTTATCTCGTCAGTGTCTTGATGAAGATTCCAGAGTATCTGATCTCATGCCAGATGACGGGCCCAGAGGGAAGTGTTACAAGACGCAGAACCAGAGAAAGAAAAGTAACCAAACATAAAGGAAAAGCATCAAATTTCAACTAGGACATAAAGGTCCCTACATTTTTTTTTTTTTTTTTTTTTGCCTCTCACTGTTGTGGCCTCTCCCGTTGCGGAGCACAGGCTCCGGACGCGCAGGCTCAGCAGCCATGGCTCACGGGCCCAGCCGCTCCGCGGCATGTGGGACCTTCCCGGACCAGGGCACGAACCCGCGTCCCCTGCATCGGCAAGCACTGCGCCACCAGGGAAACCCAACATTTTTAATCAAAATATATTTTCTGTCCTCCTAGTTTGAGATCAACAATCAGAAAATCCAACAGGAATACTTTAAAAATTTCATAAGTAAACTTTAATAAGTAAAAATTACAACCTTCTCCCAGCAATGAAGCTAACTGAGGATTAAAACAAAGAACGGAGACATGGTTTTTTGGGGATTCTCTCACAGGTGGATTTAAGTGTCTGAAGTGGTGCCTATATACACAAGCAGTGACGCAGTGACTGGAAATAACTCATGAGATGGAACGACAGAGCCCTTGGCCAGGCCTCCATCTAGAAGGGAAATACGGGGTGACAGAGGAGACTGACACTAGAGTCCTCACAAGACACTGGAAAAATGATTACCCCTCAATTAATAACATGATTCAGTTATATTTTTTTTTACTTGCCCTATACCATTTTGCTGAGCAGACTTGATTTTTATAAACTTTTTTGATGAGGGAAGGGGGAAGCAAACTAGGAGAGGCCCATGACGTGAAAACGGCCCCCAGGAAACAGCTGCGGATGCTCACCGGGCAGTGCCGGGTCTGAAGGGGAGACACCCGCCCCCTTCACCGGTGTCCTTAAAACAGGACAAGATGGGATGACCGCGCCAGGGGACGTCAGCAAGGTCGCAGCAGCTGCTCCAACGCGCCGGACTCTCCGCCCTTTCCGGGATCTCAGGTTCATTCCCTCAAGAACAAATGTAGTTATGTTTTCTCAATAAGGCTTTAATTCCTCCTCCCACCTGGACACAGTGCTTCAAGTGGCGTCCACTAGTCAGCGAAGATTTCCACTTTTATTTTCTTCTTCTTCTTCTTCTTTTTGGTGGTGTCACTGTCCTGGGGGAAAGAGAAAGCAAGCGTCTGTTAAGCACTGCCGCTCTCCCCAAAGGAAATCAGGGAAGTTCCACACAGTCAACTAAGCCTTTTCAGGATCCGTAAGGATATCCTGCAATACGTAAATTTTGCACATAACACAAATCCCGCGTTTTCCACGATGCCCCTGCATTTAGATCCCCCAGCCATGCACCCTCCCCACCCACCATCAACACAACCCTAACTCTGAGCCGCTACTATAAAAAAGCTGGGCCCGGCCCCGTCCTTCCCACAGGGCAACTCCCCGAGTAACCAAGCCGGCACCAGCGGGCAATTCCTTCCCCTTCAAGGACAAAGAGAGCCCTGGGCCCTGGACGTGTTTGTACACACCCCATCTCCCGGCTGGTCCACACTCTCCAGAGCAGCTTTGGCCTTCTTGTCTTTCTTCTTCTTCTTTTCCTTCTTGACCAACTGGGGAGCCACTGAAGAGGTTTCATCGCTTTCACTCTCTCGCTTCCGCTAAGGTGGAGACAATTGATCAAATGTTAAGATCTTGGGCAAATGCGGATGAGAAAGTTTCAGTAAGTCAAAAGGGGAGGAGCCAGCAGAGAAGACGCTGATTGGATCCAACAGGAAGTTTTCAAAGACCCCAACAGGGCTTTGTTTACCAAGGGTTCAAAGACCAGGAAGCCAGGGGCACAGCAGGAGCGCCAGGGCAGCAACACAGGGCCGGGCCAGAAAGGCCACGTCCTCACTGAAGCCAAAGGCAGGACCGCATGCCCCCCAGGGGCGCTCCCACGAGTGCTCAGAGAAGACAGGCAAGCGCGGGCCCCAAGCAGGGCACAAGCAGCTCTTCTCAGGACACTCTGTGCCACCCGAGGTACAGACAAGCCATCCTGCAGTCTAACACCAACAGCCCGCAGCCCCCGAGCCGAGCAGCCGCCGCGTGCTTCCCGCGGCCGGTCGCAACACTGAGCTGGTGCCGTCCGGAGGGGTTTGTCCGGTCCCGAGCGTCACGGCCTCTACTTCAACATGCCTGTGCCGCCCCTTGACCCAACCCTGTTCCGGGGTCATGGCCTCAGCTGAGCCCACACCCCTGCCAGCAGACACGACAGGGAACGTGAACTGGAGCCTGCAGAGCCCGAGGGGGGCAGGAAGGCCCACCCCGCTGAGCCAGCACGTGTGGCTGGACGGCACATGGCGAAGCCCTCAGAGCACGCCACTCACCTTTGGGGCTTTGACTGCTTCGGCAACTACCTGGGGGGCTTTGACATCTTTCCTGGCAGAATCGCTGAAAGAGGAGCGACAGGTGAGAGTCATTCCCAGCAGATCCGGCAAGCCTAAGGCCACCATCAACATCCTGATGCTGGACAGAACAACTCACCACTTGCTGTCGCAGACTGACTCCTGCTGGAGTGCCACGAGCCAGACTAGAAACGGTTAACTGTCTGTCGTGCTGCCCAACGCCCTAAGCGGCTACTCCACACGCCCCAAGGCCAGTCCCCTCAGGTCCTACACGTTTCCCCCAAACTAAATCCACCCCTTTCCCACGTCTGGGCTCCCCGCCTTCCCCTCCTCCCCTGCGGTCACTATAGCACTGCAGCCAGCGTGCCCTCTGCCCACCACATGGCTGGGAAACATCCTGCCCGCCCTTACCTGTAGTCCACATACTCCTGTGTCCAGGCGGCAGGCGTGTTGTCCGTGGGCTTGCCGTGCTTATCCAAAAGGCCCTGCTTGATCATCAGCCTCTTCTGACTTGCCTGGTGGACCGTCAGGGTTTCAACGTTAGTACAGTGTCAACACATAAAGCATGTACCACGACCACACACACACACAGCAACTAAGGTGCCCCCCTTGGGTGTTCTCAACAGAGTGCTCCAAACTCACCCTCCCTCTAATAGGAGCAAACATGGGACTTATCAAAGGTTGCAAACCTTTTTGTACCAGTGGGAGCCTCTGCAGTGTCATTTTGACCACAGGGCCTTTGCACATGCTATTCCATCAGCCCTGGACTCTTCCCTCCCCGCTTCACCTCAACATCTAACACTACGTACCGCACACTAGCGTGGCTCCAGATCCCTCACCCCGACTCCCCGACCAGGCCGAAGCCTTCATCGGGGACTGCTGATTGACGTGTTAGGCACCTCTCCACACCCCTTCATAAGGCCCTCACCACGCCACTGTGCAATTTGAGCACTGCCTATCTACTGTCCCCCTTAGACTGAAATCTCTAAGGTCTGAGACAGGCCCGTTTCTACTTACCACTGACTCCCCAGAGCCCAGCACGAGGCAAGGACGTGGCAGTGGACACACAGTGGGAGCTGCCCAAGTGAGGATTCAACAAGGCAAAACAGAATAAGGCAGCAGGGCACACGCCCAGTCCCACTTACTTTTGGACCTAAACCCCACTTCCGAGGGTAAGTGTCTCTCTCCATGATCACTCTCTTGATCTTGGCTACGATACCATGGTCACAGGTGGAGATCACTGCCGTGGTCATTAATGCAATAGCTGCAGGCGTTGGAATGAGATAAAAGAACGACTTGAAGGGGAAAGACTCCATAATCAATGAGCCCGAATGCCACTGTTTTACACAACTTTTAAAAACCTATTTAAAACTCTTAAGCTCTCCTGCCTTGAGGTTTCCTTTGCTGAGCATTGCATATGGAGGAAATCCACCATTAGAGGAAGAAAAGCTGTGAAAGCACATTACTTATCGAGTTCAAAAAATACTGACACTAATCACACTCATAAAAATCAATGCTTCCTAGGTCCTCAGAAGGGACCTCTTAATAAGTAAACCACAGCTATTTAACCTGTAATTTGCACAAGAAATAAAGCAGGTCATCAGAATTCCTTTTCAGCTGTGAGCAAGCAGCCAGAGGGGAAGGGACACCTCAATAAGGAACCCCAAAGACACGCGTGTCCTGCCTGGAGCTCAGGCCACACACAGGGACAATCCGACGGTAGCTAAACTTTCACAAGGTAGTGCTGCAAGCAGACAAGGAGTGGACTGAAGGCTCTTTAATTACCACAGCCATTCACCCCCACTTCGCTGATGATTTCCTCCTTTCACTGGAGAGCCGAGGAGAGCCCAACTGCTGAGACACAGCTCCTCACAGCAGCCCGTGGGGCGAGAGGAAGCCCCACTTACCTCCCTGCCGCCTATGCCTGTCTGACATGGCCCTTTGCTGTGAGCACCCCGACAGACCCCGAGCGACACAGCGATCGGATGAGCCCGAGGGGCCAGGCCCGGGGGAGCCCGTTAGTGAGCCTGGCTGCAGCGGCGCAGGAGGGCCAAGGGCGCCTTCGCCTCTTACCCATGCAGACAGCTTCCCCTTTGGTGGTGATGACCGCCACCTCCTGGTTGACCTCGATCCCGTCCTCGTACCGGAGGACGCCTGGGAGCATGATCTTCGCGCCATAGCAGATGGCGTTCACCTGCGGGGTGGTGTCCCTGGTGAGCGCCGCGGCCCCAGGCGGCCGCCGCCCTGCACCCCGCCCCCACCCGTGACAGAGGACCAATGACACCCATGGCCACTGGCCGCGGTCTAGCTTATGAAGGGACTCAGGCTCACGGCAGCCACCCAGCACGGGCCAGGCGCTTCACGCACGTCGACTCAGAAATGTCAGCGGGGGCCGTAAACAGCCACTCCTACCCAGGGCACTTAGAGCTGCCTTCATACTAAACCAACACCCAGCCTCAGTTTTCCTTAATTGCTCTTCTCCATGCCTCTAATCATTAAGGGAAAAACCTCTGACAGAGCTGGGAGGTGTATCAGATTTATTGGGAAATCTGGATAATGACAGGTTCCCAAAGTTAACTCACAAGCAAGACGGCCGAGGCCAACTCTCCCCGAGCTCGACAGCACTCCATGCGTCCAACCCGCCTTGTGCCACCTTGTCTTCACTCACCATATTCCACCCTCCCTTGAAATTCACCCAGAAGCGACCAGTTTGACCCCAGCGCAACGGGGGATCACATTTATGTTGTTCTGTTTTACGTGATTAAGTTTTTTCAGTCGCTATAGGGGCATGTTTTGGTATGCCTCATTAGTTTTTCTGTCTTTTACTACAAACTATAACATCTATACAGTCATCAAACATCTATGTAATTTAAGATCTAAATATGAACGAGCAAGCTCGAGTTATTAAATATATACAAAAATTTACATCTTTAAAAGTTAGAAAAAATTTTTATTGCTACTTGTTTAACAACAATTGATTACGCACTAGGCCACAAAGCATCTTAACTTATAGGGCCGTATTCTCTGACCATAATACCATTAAAAATAAGGCTATTTACAATTCTGGACTACTCAACCTTAAATAACTACTAAAGAGGAAACCCAAAGCAACACAAATAACTGCAGATTTCCTTTCATCGTTAAGATTACTCTAAGGTTATTTAGTAAGTATACTAAGAAAAGAAGCTTGATAATCTCTGTGACGTTTAGGTTTTATGACCTCAAACTAGGATTTATTTAAACAAAACAAAGCCTTTAATGGAGAACTAACTTATCGTATCTCTGAACCTCTCTAGTCTCAACCTTTTATCCCCATCAAAACAACCTTTTCTAGCAGTAATTTAAATAAACCAAGGTGTCTTAGGCACATGCAGAACTACCAGTTTACAAGAGGGCAAAGTTTATGTACCACTGATAGTCTATTTCTTGAACCAAGTTACTTACTTTTAAAGTATTTGCCTTATTTCGAAATGAAATTACTCCTAGCATTAAACTTCTACTTTAATTTATATTTGTTTTTGATTTAATAAAAAGTTAATCATAAATGCTTCCAAGAACAAAAAAACAAATAAATGAATCCAGTGTCCAATCTACGAAACCAGAAAATAAACCAAGGGAAAATAATCGCTACAAGTTCACAAAGCCCAATTTCATCTCTTTAAATAGAATGAAGTGTTCAGGACACGGACCATATCTCATCTCTCGAGGTCACGTTTGGTGCAAACAGAACTTACCGCACTGTCCTTCATGACCAGCCGTTTATGAGAGGTCAACAGCTTCTCCAAAGGGTACACAACTCGCCGCAGGTAACTCTCATCTTTGTGGTTGTCATACAGCCACTGGGCATCCAGCACATCGTGCATCGTCACCATGTGGTCCTGGAAAGTAGCCACATATGAAAATTACTCGAGTGCCGCTGTATCCCCGACAGGCAAACGGACCTCACACTTCCAAACACGGAATGAATTTAGTCCCGTCTGCTAGTCCAAGCTCATTAGTCTCCGGTCTCTTCGGAGTCAACTCTTTACCTGTTGGTCTATTAAATCTAAGCAGCCATATCTGTAGGCTAGGAGGTAAATGAATAGAGTAATGCTATCCATCCAGTCACCCCCCCGCCAGCCTGTGTTTCAATGTCCCAAAGTTTAATTAACAGAACAGGGAAGCTGCCCTGAACTGAACTCAACACTTTGGAAACTGCCTTTTCTTGGATGTGAAGCAGGTAGAGTTCCACCAAGGGCTGGAGGACCCAAGTACCAGCCGGCTCTAAAACTCTTAGCCCCGCGATGACGTACCTTTTCACTCATGACTCCGGAACGAACCCGCCGGAGTTCCTGCATCTGACCACCAACTCCCAGTAGCAAACCAAGGTGTACACACAGCGTCCGAATGTAAGTGCCGGCCTCACAGCTCACCCAGAAGATTCCTAAGACACGTGCAAAAGCAGTAAACACACCGCTGGTTGAGAAACCCAGAGTTATTCTCTATCCGCACCAACAAAACTAGAGACAACGGACACAGGCCACGACTACACCACATACTAAAGGCATCTACTTTTAAGAGACTAATTCTCCAGAATTCATTCCTACGCGCGTGTGCTCTACGTGGGCTCAGTGCCTCGCAGGCCTAAGGACCCACCTAATCTCCTTTCAGGATCATACTCGATCATCTTGCTCTCGTAGATGGTCCGCACTCGGAGCTGCCTCTTCACTGCAGCGATGAGCGGGGGTCGCTGGAACAAGGCACCTGTCAAGGTCTCTAGGGCCTGAGAATAAGCACAAAGCAAAACTCAAATAAGATCAAAGGGCAGATTTGGGGAGTTTAAGGGCACACTTGAAACACAAAAGGTCTCTTTCAATCATTTAGGATCTAAAAGGGCCTTTCAATTTTTGACTCTTTCTTCAACTACATAGGGATGGCCCAGTGCTGAGCAGAAGCCTCTCCTCAGAAAGGACATGAGCAGGTTGGCCACGGCAGCCCACTGACAAGGGCAAGGGCCTCAGAGACCCCAGTTGCTAACAGGTGCCTTCCCTACAATTACAGACTTACCCTAGAAAGCTGAGTCCCCCCTTCGATAGCATTGTGCAGCCGGACAATTCCCACATACTCTTTGCCTGTAAAATGACAAAAGAGTAGTCAGGTGTGGCCACTGAGTTTTCTGTATTTTCTATATGCTTATATCACTCCCATTTTGTACAGCCAGAAAAAGCAGGCAATTTGAACTCCTGTTTCTGTAAAATTTGCATTAAGACAGATTTCACGGTGCAGATGTGAGAAAGGACTGAAGACGCTATCTCATCGAGAGCTCAACTTTCAACATGCTGACAGGGACAGCCGGAGCGCCCGTGGAGAGCCTGACTGGAGACCACCTTAGAAGGTCAAGTAGAATTCTCCCCAATGCCAATGAAGGAGAGGCACTTTAGGCAGAAGCAGCAGGGCGGTTAGAGGAGCGTGGAGTGACAGGCCTGGAGCTGGGCTCAACGTGTGCATAAAAAGCACCTAGAACTCCAAACAAGGCAGCCCCACCAGGGTCTGGCTGAGGACAGAAGGCACACACACACCAAGAATATCCCTTGCTTCTGTTTTCTGTTTTTGTTTTATGATTTTACTAATGAAGAAATCATTTCTGAGAGCCAAAAGGTAGAAAGGAAAGGAAACACAGAAAGCCTTCCAATCTCAAAGTAGCCCCGTCTTCCCTCCCTCTCCCACATACCTGCGCTCTGCTGGGATTTCACCAAGCGAGTGGCTCGTTCAATGCACACTATTAAACAACCAGTCACCTTGGGATCCAGGGTACCACTGTGTCCTGTCTTCTCTACCCGGAGTATTCGCCGAATCCAGGCTACCACCTCGTGGGAAGAGGGGTTGGAAGGCTTGTCAAGATTAATGAAACCTGTCCTAGAATGGGAAAGAAATTACTGTGTCATCGGCTCTGGTCCTCTAATGAAAACTAAATCTGAAGAGTACAAAAGAAGAGTTCACCATGGGTACAGGATAGCGTATTTAGGGCAATGCCACCGCTACCTCCGTGAATAACTGATGTGAAAGGGTCATTTTGAAAAGAACGGAAGTTTGGACAGTGCTGTTTCCAACACACTTACCTGATATAGTCCCCAATCTCCCTCTTCAGAGGATTTGAACCACAAGGAAGAGGTGTATAATGTGTTGTCCTTACATTTAGCTTATCAAAATTCTAGAAAGCAATGATACAACACAAAACAAACAATAAATCATTAACATGTGGGAAACAAGAGTCAGGACCACCATGAACCATGATATGGCGACGCTTCAGCTTCTTGTTTTAGATCTTACTCCTATATTTCCATTATGTGCTGTGACAGACCGCTAAGCCTCCCCACATGCTGGAAAAATTACCTATATGAGTAAGAAAACGACAAATTTGATCCCTCCTCCAGAAAGACCTCTTGGGGTACTACAGAACTAACTGGGCTTCACTGTGCAGGCTTATGAGTACAATATGGACTAGCTTTGATTTTCTCCGGGACCAAATGGAGGGGGACTGGCAACACGGCTCCGCACACCTGACTGGTCTGCACCTGCCCCAGGCACTCCTACCCCACTTTCCTCACGTCTGCCCCTTCTCACTCTCCTTTCCAGGGCTCCACCACCAGCCTGAAAGGGTTCCCGTCAATGGAAGCCCCTTAGCTTCATCTTGGTACTTTCCACAAGCAGCAATGATTTTTTTAACTGCATCTCCCACCCCTAGATTTTAAGTTCCATGACAGTAGGGACATTGCCAACCTGGTTTACCAGCAGGTAAAAATAGAGAAGCAGATGCTGTCTAAATGGCAGACACATCTGGCCAAGCAGAAACTCAACTGTATTCAATTCTATATGCAAATCTCTCTTTTACCTCATATTTAGTGATTTACTCAAACGGTGTGTCAAGGAGTCTTTCAATAAATTTGCCTCCTAATCTCGTAGCTGGCGCCCATTATGTCATTTGTGAAACTTGTAATTTAACTCATCACCGAAGTACCCTAGTTAAAACCCAACACGATAGCCAGTAACTTCTAGGGAGCAAGTTAACATGCCAGGCACTGGCCGCATGCTCTCAAGCATGTTCTACTCCACAAACCAGGACAGGTCTGTAAGGTGAGGCTAAGTACAGAAATTGAGAATTGATTATAAAATGTGATAGCAGCGTGACACTGTTGTAAAATTTACCTGTATTCTACAAGTGTTGGGTACATTGGAAATGAAGGGGGAAAAAACCCGAACAAACCCTGGTCCTTCATCTCAGACACGTTGAGGAACAGTGTTTTAGACGGCCTCATCTAGCATTTCCTAAGTCCAGGATGCACTCTCAATCAACTGTTTAATGCTCAAAAACAATGTAAAAGCCAAGCGTTGACCTGATGCGAAACACATACCTTTAGCAACAGGGGCCACTGAGATGTGTCCAACTGAGCCACTTTGGATTCAGGTTTGATGAGGAATTCTTCAGCGTGTTGTATTTCCTTCCACAGGACAGAAACACAGCCTGTTAGATTTCCCACCTGACTTTGAACAGTTCCACTACTACCACAGAAGTCTATACCTTTGAAATAAAAAGCAAGGTAGTCTATGCCTTTTCCCCGGGACCTCCAAAGGAAAAAGAAATGAACAAAGAGCTGAGAAGCGTAAGCGAAGTGCCACCACGACGGGCACAGCAATTTTAAGAGAAAGCGGGGCAGTGGGTCTGATAAGAGAATTTCAGGGGGAGCACTTGGTGCGGCCAGCAACACTTAGCTGGGTGTGCCTCACAGCAAAGACCCAGGTTGGCGGGCGTTGTGTACTTTCTACACAACGACCACTCAATTACAGCCCATTCCTCCAAAGCCTTTAAAAACAGTTCTTTTCTGTAATCTGTCAGCTAAGAAACCTTTCTTTTCAGTCAAAGCAAAGTACAACATATTCGTACTCACTGCTACATCTTCTTCTGGTAAGGATTTCCGCTCCTTTTTCTTCTTATGCTTCTTCGGTAAAATAAGTACTTAAAAAAAACACACACACAAGAATTAGGAGTTTTCCCCGAAAATAAAGACAATGAAGTTTAAAACAAGGGTAGGTAGAAAACGGATGCTTGTCTAGGATCACAGGGGAAGCCGCCGGTGTCAGGCCGAGTGCGCGGCTGCACGGCGGGCTCCAGACAGCAGCCGCACGTGTCGCCCTCCATCCCGGCTCACCACGTGGCCGCGCGGGGCTGAAACGCCCACGGCGCTCTGGCCGCGGGCCCGTAAGCGACCGCCCAACGGTCCCCGAGGGCTGGTGGCCCCTAGAACTTTTTCTCGACTTAGCGCTCCGCGCACGCCCGAGCCCCTCGGCCCCTTTGCTTCCCCTCATCGCGCGGCGCTGACCGCGGCGTCCGAGCCGGCGGCGGCGGCCCGGGCCCTAAGGGGACTGTACCGTCGGCGGGAGGCCCGGGCTGGTGGCGTCACGTCACCGCGGGGGCCTCTCGCTCTCTCGCCCTCACCCGTGGAGCCAAGGCCAAGCGACAAGGTCGGCAGGAGGCCCGGCAGCTGGAGCTAGCGGAAAGCTCGGGCCTCGAAGTTGTCCCCCCACCCCCGGCTCCCCTAGCCGAAGGATCTGGCCCCGGCCCGCGGCAACCCGCCCGGCCACCCGCGAGAGAACCACCCGTACCTTCCGCGTCCGCCATGTTGCCCCGCTGAGCGTGCGAGCCGCGTGGGCTAGCGCCGAGGAAGCTACCGCGGACTCCCGCCGCCGTCAGGCCGCGCCACTAGGGCCCGCCCACCTGTGCGCCGCCCCGTGCGTGTCGTGCAGCGGGGCGGGGCGAGGCGGGGCCGGGCTCGCGGGGCAGAGCCCCAAGCGCGCGCGGGACGGCTGCACACTCTCATTGGTGGACGCGGCCGGGACGCTGGCGCGTCCGCGCGTGCGCCTTGGGCCTCTCCCCGCCTTCGGCGGCCAGGTCTAGGAGCGCCTGCGCAGCTCGCCGGGGCGGCTCGTAGTCTGTGGGCATGGCCCGGCAGCGGTTCGCTCTCCTTCGTTGAGGTTTTACCCGGACGGGAACGCACGGGCACCCGCCTGAGCGCTCCTTGCTTCCTCGCCGACCCTTGAAGGTGGCTGTCGGATCAGTCCCGATGGCAAAATGAAGACGTTGAGGCGCATAGCGTCCTTTGCCGCTTGTAATTCCCATCCAGCTAGAGTGGCACTGGCGATAGAAACAAGAGTGCGAGCCACTTGTGGACTTTTAAATTCTCCAGCAGCCATTTGGAAAAGAAAGTACAACGTTAAAAGTTAAATCGATTTTAATAACAAACTTTATTTAACGCAGCGATCCACAATATTATCATTTCAACATATAAGCAATACACAGCATTGTGAATGGCATATTTTACGCTCTTTTTGTGTTTTTTTTCTGTACCAAGTCTTTCTGGCGTGCGCTTTACGGTTACAGCACAGCTAGATTTCAGCTCCACGACGGGGCTCCATGTGAACTGCTGGACAGTCAAGGCGGGTTCGTGGCTGTGGTACTGAACGGCCAAGCAAGCTCCAGGTTCAAGCCCTCTTCCCTCCCGTAGTAATAATATTAATGCTCTAGCTTGATTTTTTATACATAGCCAAAGTCCTCAATATCAACCAATCCACGAGCAGTTAATTACACTCCCCATCCCATAATTTTATAATGCTCCGTTGGTATATATTTGGCTAAATTTCAGGTACTCACTAATGGTTCTCCAACACTCCTCATCTGATCTGTTAGCAAATCCTCTCGGCTTTGCTTTCAAAAGATCCAGAATCTGGTAGTTTTTCACCACCCTCAATACTGTCACTGGAGTCCATGTCATCACCATGGCTCTCCTACATTTTTCCACTCGCCTCCTGCACTTACCCCCTCTTTCTGTTTTTTCCAACTATATTGTCTCCTCAACACAGCCCCTGGAAAGAGCCATTAACTTGTGAGTCAGGCCATGTCCCTCCTCTACTCAAAGCCCTTCAATGGCTTCACATCTATAGTGGGATGAAGACTGGCCCCCCACTTCGGACCTAACCCCTGGACTCTATGAAAACGAACTTACTTGAAAAAAGGGTCTTTGTAGAGGTACTGAAGTTAAGGATCTACAGATGAGGTCATCCTGGATGACTCAGGTGGGCCCCAAATCCAACGACAAGTATCCTTAGAAGAGAAGAAGGACACCGAAGAGGATAAGGCCATGTAAAGATGGCAAGGATGTTTTATCCCCAAGGATCTTCAGGGTGATGAATCATGGAATCCTGTTAAAAGGCCACCTGTAGTAGACCACCACCAACAAAAACTCTAGATCTGGTGAACGGCAGCCTGCTTTGAATCACCACGATGGAAAATCATGGCCCCTCATCTAATTCCCGGACCCCATCAATTCACAGACTCAGCCCTCAAGCGAAGGTGAGGCCAGGTACACATAACACAACTGTGTACTTTAAACCTTCCTCCGACTTTCCACTGTGGTCCACTGGTCGGAAATGGAGTCTTTAGTCTGCGTCTTCCTCCCGGTGGACCCCCTGTGGCTCTTTCCCCAGTTCCTGATCGCATAACTGGCAGCTGGATGAATTCCCACAGAGGCTTCCTGGAGGACTGAGCACAATTATGGAAAGAGGGTCAAAAGAAAGCCCCGGTCACTGTCCCTTCAATTATCGGGCACATAATGAAGTCCCTGGGCATTGACGTGATCATCTCATTGTCCCCCAAACCATCATACTGGTCTGCCACGTTAATGACGTCACGCTGACTGGATCTAGTGCACGGGCAGTAGCAAATATTTCACCACAGAGTGAAAGATAAGCCCCATAAAAACTCAGGGGCCCAAAACTTTCATGAAGTTTCTGGGCACCAGTGGACTGAAGCATATTGGCATTGTCCCTCCAGAGAGAAAAACAAGTTGCTGTACCTCGAACCCACTGTCACGAAGAAAGTACGATGCTTGGTGGGCCCCTTTCTGGGAGTGGCATACCCCATGCGGATGCTTTTATACCTTTGTCAAAAACCAGTTGGGTAAATGTATGTGGGTCTATTTCTGGGTTCTCTACTCCGTTCCATTTATCCATGTGTTTATTCCTCTACCAATATCACACAATCTTGATCACTGTAGTTATATAATGAGCCTTGAAATTGTGTACAGAGATTTATGTGTTGATCTTGTATCCTGCAACCCTGTAAAGCTCACTTATTAGTTATGGGAATTTTTCATGTAGATTCCTTTGGATTTTCTATGAAGACAATTATATCATCTGCAAATGAAGACACTTTTAATTCTTCTTCCCAGTCTGTGTGCCCTTTGTTTCTTTCTTTCTTTTTCTTTTTTTTTCCTTATTGCACTGGCTAGAACTTCCAACACTACGTTAAATAAGAGTAGTGAGAGCACATAGCCTTGCCTTGTTCCCAACCATTAGGGGAAAGTGCCCAGTTTTTCACCATTTAAGTACGAAGTTAGTCATATGATGTTAGTCATATGTCTTCCATAGATGTTCTTTAACAAGTTGAGGAAATTCCCCCTATTCCTAGTTTTGTGAGAGTTTTTGTCATGAATTGATATTGGGTTTGTTCTGCATCAATTGATATAATCCTGTGACTTTTCCTCTTTTGCTTGTCAATATGGTGGATATCACTGATTTTCATATACTGAATGAGCCTTGCATCTCTGGGATAAGCCCCACCTGGTCATGGTGTATAATTCTTTGTGTTTACTTGCAGATTTTACATTATTGGCCTTTCACACACACGTATAACTATCTCCTCATGTTTGTCCCTCATCCAGAAATTGGAGAAGAATTTTCTTTTCAAATTTTCTCTCTTTTCACAGAGAATAAGTTAGATGCATGGCCACTTGGCCCCACATAACATAATTAAAATAGAAACTCTTCCTTAATAGTGGACATTTATTTTCATAAGTCCTCCTAGTTACAAGATTTACAGTACTTAAAGAACTGCCAAACTAAACCTTTTTTTTTTTTTTTTTTTTGGTTGGGGAGCCTTGCTCTTTTTTGTTTTTTAAAAAAATGTTATTTATTCATTTATTTTATTGAAGTATAGTTGATTTACAATGTCGTGTTAGTTTCAGATGTACAGCACAGTGATTCAGTTTTATATATATATATATATATATATATATATATATTATTTTCAGATTCTTTTCCATTATAGGTTAATACAAGATATTGAATATAGTTCCCTGTGCTATACAGTAGATCCTTGTTGGTTATCTATTTCAAACTAAACCTATTTTATTTTTTTAACATCTTTATTGGAGTATAATTGCTTTACAATGGTGTGTTAGTTTCTGCTTTATAACAAAGTGAATCAGCTATACATATACATATGTTCCCATATCTCTTCCCTCTTGCGTCCCCCTCCCTCCCACCCTCCCTATCCCACCCCTCTAGGTGGTCACAAAGCACCGAGCTGATCTCCCTGTGCTATGCGGCTGCTTCCCACTAGCTATCTATTTTACATTTGGTAGTGTGTATATGTGCATGCCACTCTCTCGCTTCGTCCCAGCTTCCCCTTCCCCCTCCGCTTGTCCTCAAGTCCATTCTCTGCGTCTGCATCTTTATTCCTGTCCTGCCCCTAGGTTCTTCAGAGCCCCTTTTTTTTAGATTCCATATATATGTGTTAGCATACGGTATTTGTTTTTCCTAAACCTAATTTAAATAAATGAGAAATGGGTAAGCCACAAAGGGAATCCAGGTTCCAAAAAACCACTTGCTATTCAAATTATCTAGTCTCCCCAGGCTGGAGTGCAAACAAGCCATCCTGTGACTCTCTGTCATCATCTCGGATGAATGGAACTCGATTGTTTCAACAATCACGGTGAACATCATGCTGGGCCATTACACCGAAGACATCACGCTTACTGCACCTGGTGGACAAGAGGTAGCAGAGATGCTTCATTAGGACACCTGTATGCCAGAGTGTGGGAGATAACGCCCATGAAAACTCAAGAGGCTGACCCTTAGTGATGTTTTGAGATGGTCTGGACCGTACTGGATATTCAGTGAGTTGCCGCACTGCATACCACCTACCACTCAGAAAGGGGCACCGCATTTGCTGGGGCTCTTCAGATTCTGCAGGCAACATATACGACATGAAATTGTGCCACCAGTGCTTCAGCAAGTAATCTGTAAGGTGACGTGTTTTTAGTGGAACCCCAGGCAAGGAAAGTCTCTGCGGCAGGTACCAGCCACTCGATGCACTGCAACGTTACATGGAGCTTTGGCAAGTCCTAAAAGGAGAAACAGACTGTGGGTTCCTGGAGTGTTGAAGGAAATCATGCCCTCTACTGCCATCGTATTTTCCTTTTGATCAACCTCTGTGGCCCCTGCTGTGGGTGACACTCTTTCCCTCGACTCCCACGTGTAACCTCATAGGTCTGTTGGTCAGGGTCTCCGAAGGAAGCAAATGAGAGGCTCTATGGGTTGAACTGAGGAGAATCTAATGGGGAGATTGTTTACAGAGGTTAAAGGAATCAGCAGGGGTGAGGCTCCCCTCCCAGGAACTGCCATCAGTTGATGTGGTCATGGCCACTGTCACTGCTGCTGCTAAGTACTCTGCCTGTCCACAGCAGAGACCCACACCGAGTTCCCAATAAGGTAGCCTTCCCTGGGGGACGAGCCCACCACCTTGTGGCGATTGATGAAATCAGACCACATCTGTGGGGAAGGGGCCACCCTATTCTTCAATTTGTCCTCACTTGAATAGGTGCTTGTCATGGGCCACCTTTCTGCTAGCATGGCCACCCGTAGACTTACTGTCCTGCACTCAGTTTCACAATATTTCACATAACAGTGCTTCCGACCAAGGCAATCACTATAAGACACAAGACGTGTGCTACGTGCTGACACTGAGAGATTGCCCTGAAACCCCTGGCCTGAAAGGATCTGTGCTGGTCAGTCTAGTGAAGGCTCACTTCCTACGCTAGGTGGGTGAAAAGACACTGAAAGGGGGAGGTGAGCTGGTGGCCGCTATATGGTGCTGTTCCTCCTTAGCCAGAATCCACGGGCCCACAATCAAGAAGTGGGAAGGACTCCTCTCACCGTCACACCTACTCATCTACTCCCAGCGTGGAGCGGCTTAGAGCTCTGTTGGGTTCCGAGGTAGGAATGCTTCAACCAGGACCCACACGCTGGTCCCATCATATTGCCATTTAGGGTCTTTATGCCACTGAACCACAGGTCTCCTGAGCAGGCTTGGATGGTTGACATTGATTGCCAAGTTGAAACAGGGTCACTGTTATACCAGGGGATTGGGAAGGACTATGTCTCAAATCCAAGGGATCCTCTGGGGCATCTCCTACTACTGTCACATCCAGGCAGGACCACTAAGGATTCAGGCTCAGTGGGAATAAAGGTTTGGTTGACTTACCAGGTAAAGAATTCTGACCAGCTGAGGCTGGAGAGCAAAAGGAGGACAGGGACTGTAGCGAAGAAGGAAGTTATGAAGACCAATGAAATTATGATCTCAAGATCAGTTATAGAAAGGAGAATTGTAGTAGCTGTGTGTGCGCGTCTGTGTGTGTGTGTGTGTGTGTGTGTGTGTGTGGTGAACATATAAACTTTTCCCATATTCCTTCTTTCCAGATTTTATGTATGTCAAATAAAGACTGATAGAGGTTAGCTTTATGTTTTTCTTTAGGTTTTAGGATATTGAAGTGAGGTGGTGTCTGAACTAGAGATGGCTACAGTGACGGATGGGCCTTTTGGTGTCCTGTTTTAGGGAGTGCTTTTTAGTTTTGTAGGAGGGATAGGATAGCAGTATTATTTTGCCAGGAGTGAGTTGTTGTTGCTTTCAGCGCCCACAGACTCCCAATGCTCCAGCACTCCATTGATTTTATAAGCACCTTCTTCCCTAAATTGAATCCCTTTCTGCTTGAAACACCTAGAGCAAACTCTGTTCCCTCCACTGAACCCTGACTGATTACAGAACAACACATGAACCCTACCATACAAGAGTCATCACTGTGGAAATTTCAGATGTATGGTAGGAGGCTGAGAAGTCTTTTTGTAAGTCAAAGAAATGATGTGGCATTTGTTTCTTCCAAGTGTCACTTCTAAGGGAGAGGTGTCACGCCGAGGGAAAAGAGCACTACAGGTCAGGGAGCTGGCCAGGTGACGCCATACTAATCACTCGGATTAGCATTGTGGATGCGGCCCCGAAATTTGATATCCGTGCTTTTCCGTTTATAAAGTGTGTTCATAAAGGGCAGAGTGTGCCTCGGAGAGCAGCACAGAGAGGCCTGGCTGCCTCTCAGCTGAGTTCCTACTTGTGCGACTTTGGAGGGTGATATGATCCTGTTTCTCATTTCACTCACGCGCACAACTGAGATCATGATCAAGCCCACTTGATAGTGTGTATGGATCCAGGGAGCTAATGCCTGTCCAGTGGTGTGCACACTCACCGGCCCTGCAGCCGCATGTCTGCGTAAGTGTCATGTGCGTGGCTGTTACTTACCGGGCTCAGCACACCGCCTGCACCATCATTCTTGGATCCATGTTTTAAAGCCTTCGGGTCAAAGAGACTGCAAACCGCACTTCCAGTTTTGAACCTTTTGATTATGGATGATTTGGATTTAGTTTTGCTGCAGAGCTCATCACCGGATAAAGAGGTCTTCGGGGGAGGGGCACAGCAGAAGCAGTAATTTGCAAACCACCAAGTGGAAACGGGAAGTCAAGGGGCAGTTAGGCTTTTCTTCATCCCTAAGCATTGACATTGCAGGTGCGGGGTCTAGATTTCGGCTCTCGTGACCCCGAGGCCCGGGCACCAGCCCTTCAGACGCGGCTGACCGCGGGCGGGGGCGAGGGCGGCGGGGGACCGGCTCTGGCCCGCAGGGCTTTCCTGCCCGAGGCCGGGGGTGGCGCCCGTCCCCTCAGGACGGGGGTCGCGGGGCCGCGGGGGCGGCGCTGGAGGGCGGGCGGGCGGGCGGGAGGCGCTGGGCCCGCCCCGCCGGCATCCCCGCCGACTTCCTCCCGCCGCGGACGCCGGCCCAGCCGGAGGAAGCGCGGCACGATGAGCGCGGGCGACGCCGTGTGCACGGGCTGGCTCGTCAAGTCGCCCCCCGAGAGGAAGCTGCAGCGCTACGTGAGTAGGGGCGTCGCCGCGCGTCCTCGGGGCCCCGGGTGGCCGCGGGGTGGCCTCGGAGTGGCCCGGGAGCCCCGCGCTCGGGCTGCGGGCGAGGCCGGCGGACGGAAAGCGAGATCGCACGTCGAGCCGGAGCGCGCTGAGCCGACGGGAGGGAGGCGGGTGGGGCGAGCCCGGGCGTCCGTCTCGGTGCGGGAGCGGCCGGGGGAACCTCCCGAAAGAGCGGCCCTGTCGCCGTGCCGCGGTGGGGGAGAGGGACGGGGACCCCGGGACGTGCCGCCTGCACGGGGCGGGCGCGGAGGCTCCGCTTTCCCCCGGGGTCGCGAGCACCGTCTTCCCGCGGAGCTGTCGTCGGACACGACCGTCCACAGCCTTCCTCAGGGTGTCGCTTCTCAGCTTCTCCTTTGTGCGGACACTGCGCTTTTCGAGAACCTCCGGTAACCATGGACTTTTGCTAGGATGAGACAAGGGGCACTCGGGAGAGCCCACCTTAAATGTACGAGCCACAGCTCGAACATTCATTATGTCCACCCGCGTCCTCGGGACAAGCAACGTACAGCTGCTCAGACCCCTTTCTCCATTGACCCGGGACTACACTAGTGTCCGTCTCTTGCGACTCTTTGCGAAGTTTTTTTCTTTTTTTTAATTAATTAATTTATGGCTGTGTTGGGTCTTCGTTTCTGTGCGAGGGCTTTCTCTACTTGTGGCAAGCGGGGGCCGCTCTTCATCGCGGTGCGCGGGCCTCTCACTATCGCGGCCTCTCTTGTTGCGGAGCACGGGCTCCAGACGCGCAGGCTCAGTAATTTTGGCTCACGGGCCCAGTTGCTCCGCGGCATGTGGGATCTTCCCAGACCAGGGCTTGAACCCCGTGTCCCCTGCATTGGCAGGCAGATTCTCAACCACTGCGGCACCAGGGAAGCCCTCTTTGCGAAGCTTTTTGCCGTTTGTTCTGCTGAGCAGCGTTTTAGAGGCATGTTCCACTTAGCGTGTAGATGCCATAGACGTAGACACACCTAGATTCTTCTGATTACTACCACTGTTTACCTTCATCATTCTTTTTGAGTCCCCGAGTCTATAGACACGAGGTCCACTATTGCTCAGCCTCTAAGGCACCAGCTGCTTCGCTAACGGTGCATCTGCTTTGAAGACTCATGATATTCAGATGAGGGTCTGTCACAGAGCGCAGCACTTACAAAGCCAGCTCGAGGTAGCTTTCCTTGTTGCCCTTCGGAATGTGAGACATCTTAAATGTTTACGGCATATTGTCAGATGATGCAGGAAGGTGCCGAACCTGGACTGCAAAGTTCGTGGCAGATTTTTTTCCAATCCTGTTTTCTATCTTGTCCTGACCAGACTGGCTTAGGAAACTTTATTAGTACTTCATCCACCTCGGGAAGGCATGGGTGTCCGTACCTCTTATTACATGAGCTTCGTTCTCTTGAGGTGCAGTGGAGGTGTGGCAGGCGTGGACTTTGCACAGCTTATAGGCGTGTGGGGCATGTGATGGGGTGGTGAAGGAGGAGACTTAGGACACAAGACTACCTAGATGTCATCTTACCAACACTCCAAGACATAAACCTGGGCCTCTCAGGCTATGATTGGGAACTTTTTATAATGAGGGACATAGTCGTTTCGACAGTCGATGCTCTTTGGTTGAAAGGAGTCCCTGAAACACACCCCATAGTCAGTTTCCGCTCGTCTTTAAGTTCTGTAGGAATCCCGTATTGCCACTAGATGGCGATCATTTGTCAGTGCTCACAAGCCGCTTTTCACTCAGATCCTGTCGGGAGTGCTCATTCCGTCTTCCTTTTAATTGAGCACCAACTCTGAACCAGGCCCTATGCCATTGGCTAGAGAGAGCAAAAGAGACTTTATCCCTGTCCTCCAGAAGTCCAGAGTCTCACATGTGTTACACAATGACATAACGAAGCTACTTAGTGGCACAACTAGGGCAATAACTTAGTTCTTTGCGCTGCCAGCCAAGTAGCTCTCTGTCAATGTTTGTAAACCACAGATGGAAGCTAAGTCTGTATTTAGGTAAGTCCTTCAGTCCGAGGTAAGCTGGTGTTTCATTCTCGAATCTATGAAAGATAGTTTTATCACTGCTCTTTAAATTTTAAATTTAACTATAGTTAATTTACAATATTGTGTTACTTTCAGCTGTACACCTTCAGATTTTCTTCACTATAGGTTATTACAAGATATTGAATATAGTTCCCTGTGCCATATAGTAGGTCTTTGTTGTTTATCTATTTTATACATAGTGGTGTGTATTTACTAATCCTGAACTAACTTATCCCCTACCCTTCCCCTTTGGTAATCATAAGTTTGTTTTCTACGTCTGTGAGTCTATTTCTGTTTTGTAAGTTCATTTGTATTTTTTTTTAGATTCCACATATAAGTGATATCATATGGTATTTGTCCTTCTCTGACTTACTGCACTTAGTATGATAATCTCTAGGTCCATCCACGTTGCTGCAAATATTTCATTCTTTCTTACGGCCGAGTAATATTCTGTTGTAGATATACGTACCACATCTTCTTTATCCATTCCTCTGTCAATGGACATTGAGGTTGTTTCCACGTGTTGGCTACTGTGAATAGTGCTGCTATGGCGCATGTATCTTTTTGAATTAGGCTTTTCATCTTTTCCAGATATATGCCTAGGAGCGGGATTGCTGGATCATACGGTAGCTCTATTTCTACTTCCTTAAGGAGCCTCTATACTGTTCTCCATAGTGGCTGCACCAGTCTACATTCCCACCAACAGTGTAGGAGGGTTCCCTTTTCTCCACACCCTCCCCAGCATTTATTGTTTGTAGACTTTTTGCCATTCTGACAGGTGAATTACTGCTCTTTTAAAAGATGGTTGATTCTTTTCTGTTTTTTCTTTCACAAATATACTAACTTATTCTTATAAACAGCCAAATGATCTAGGAATAAATACAGTAAAAAGTGAAAGACCCTCTTTAATTTTCCCCACATCCTATCCTTCCTGTGCACCCCTCCTCATTCCCTTCCACGCCCCTCCCTAGGGATGACAACTGTTAGAAGTTTGGTTAGTGTTATTCTTTAAAAATTTCGAAGAAGATACAATTTTCTTTTTGCACAAATGAGATCATACTATACAAACTGTCCTGCGATTTTCTTTTTTCACAACAATCCTGGACATCTTTCCAAGTTAGTACGTATAGATTTGCTTCATTCTTTTAAACCATTGCGTAACATTCCTGGTCATAGACATAACATATTTTAACAATTTCTCTGTCGATAAAAAAATTTTTAAATTAATTGGTCATATTTATGTAAGTATTTCTGTGTTCTCTAGTCTGTTCCCTTTATGTCTTTGTTCATCTTTATGCTAACACCATGCTGTTCTGATGACAAGAACTTTATAGTAATTCTTGAAAGCAGGCAGTTTTAGCCCTCCAACTTAGTTTTTCTTTTCAGAGTTGTTTTGGCTATTGTTGGTCGTTTGCTTTTCCATACCAGTTTTAGAATTCGTTTGTCAGTTGATTTTTGTTTATTAACCTTGTATTCTGCAACCTTGCTAAACTCACTTATTTATAGTTTGAACTTTCAATACTATCAATATTGTATAAAAATGATGAGAACAGACATCCTTGATTTTTCTTGATCTAAGGGGGAAAGCATTTAGTCTTTCACCTTTTAAGTACATTAGCCGTAGGCTTTTTGTGGGTGCCTTTTCTCAGGCCGAACTTCCCTTGTATTGCTAGCTTGCTGAAACTTTTTATCGTGAATTGGATTTGTTAAGTGCCTTTCTTGCATGTGTAAAAATAATAATATGCATTTTCTTTTTTTTTTTTTTTTTTTTGTCTGTTACTATGGTGAATTATTCTGATGGATTTTTGTATCTGGAGCCAGCTTTGAGTTCCTGGGATAAACTTCACTTGGTTGTGATGTTTTATCCTTTTCATGTTTTTGTTTTTTTAAAATAAATTGATTTTATTTTATTTTTGGCTGCATTGGGTCTTAGTTGCTGCACGCGGGCTTTTCTCTGGTTGCGGCGAGCGGGGGCTACTCTTCGTTGCAGTGTGCGGGCTTCTCATTGCGGTGGCTTCTCTTGTTGGGAGCACGGGCTCTAGGCGTGCGGGCTTCAGTAGTTGTGGCACATGGGCTCAGTAGCTGTGGCTTGCGGGCTCTAGAGCACAGGCTCAGTAGTTGTGCCACATGGGCTTAGCTTAGTTGCTCCACAGCATGTGGGATCTTCCCGGATCAGGGCTCAAACCCGTGTCCCCTGCATTGGCAGGCGGATTCTTAACCACTGCGCCACCGGGGAAGCCCCTTTTCATGTATTGCTGGATTTAATTGCTAATATTTTGCTGAGGGTATTTGTGACTTTGTTCATGAGGGATATTGGTCTGTAGTTTTTCTCTTTCGTACTCTTTCTCTGGTTTTGACATTAGCATAATGCTGGTAACCACTACTCTCTTCTCTGTATCTATGTGTTTGTTTTTGTATGTTTTGTTTGATTTGTTTATTGTATTCCACATATGAGTGAAATCATATGGTATTTGGTATTTGTCTTTCACTTATTTCACTTAGCATAATACCCTCTAGGGCCATCCGTGTTGTTGCAAATGGCAAGATTTCAGTCTTTTTCATGGCTGAGTAATATTCCATTGTGTATGTATACACATCTTTATCCATTCATCCATCAGTGGGCACTTAGGTTGTTTCCAAATCTTGCCTGTTGTAAAGAATGTTGCAATGAACATAGGGGTGCAGATACCTTTTCTAACTAGTGTTTTCATGTTCTTCAGTTAGTATTTATTGTACTCACTGTATTTTACAAATAGTTAATCAATTGATTGAACACCATTTGTTGAAGAGTCCTTCCTCTCTATATATTTTCACTATATGTTGCCAGAGAGAGTGTATTTTTAAGGAATATATGCATATGATTCAAAATCAAAGCATATCAAAATATATACAGTGAAAAGTAAGTTTCCCCCTCCAGCTGCAAGCATTGCGGATTTTCCTTCCAGATATATTCCATGCATGTACAAGCATATTTTTTGAACGAATGGTAGTATACTATATTCACTATTTTATAACCCTCTTTCTTAGTATATTTTGGGGATTGTTCCATATCAGCACATAGAGATCTTTCTCATTATCTTTAACAACTTCATAATATTTCACTGTATGCAGCTACTGTGATAGACCTTTTCTTGTTTCCAGTCCCATGCTACTATAAACAATGCTGCCATGAATATCTTTGTACATTGGTCTGTGTAGTCATGTGCAATTAATTCTGCTTGTAAAAAAATGCTTAGAAGTGGAATTTCTTAGTCAAAGTGTATGTGAATGTAAAATGCCAATAGATATCAAAGTGCTTGTCTCTCTGCAATGCCCCAAATGTAGTGTATTATCAAACGTTTTGATCTTTGTAAAGTCAAGAGTTGATAAATGGTATTTTATTTTAACTGAATTTCTTTATGAGTGAGGTTGAACATCTTTTCATATATAAAAGACATTTGTATTTATGTTTGTACAGCATGATTTTAATTGCAACCTAAGTCTTAAATCCTTTCATGGGTCTATGTTGGGGCAATTTTGTTCAGTTGCTTCTTCTGCTTTTATCTCAGCTTTTAAACTGTTATTGAATAAGTATCACACTTACATGATTCAAAAATGAAAAATCTCACCCTCACCTCTGTCTTCATCCATCTTAATTGCCCTTAGCCTTCAAGTAACCATTTTTCTTAGTTTTTTCCTTCACACTTCCAGTATTTCTTTCTATAAATACGAGGACATATGTACATAGCTTCTTTTTTTAATTTTTTAATTTTATTTGCGGTACGCGGGCCTCTCACTGCTGTGGCCTCTCCCGTTGCGGAGCACACGCTCCGGACACACAGGCTCAGTGGCCACGGCTCGCGGGCCCAGCCACTCTGCGGCATGTGGGATCTTCCCGGACCGGGGCACGAACCCGTGTCCCCTGCATCAGCAGGCGGACTCTCAACCGCTGCGCCACCAGGGAAGCCCTGTACATAGCTTCTTACGCCCCACTTTCTTACACAGTATCCCATTCTATATCTTAGTCTGTTCATTTAAGAAGACATACAGGCAAGCACAGGGAGCTCTACTCAGAGATCTGTGGTGACCTAAATGGGAAGTAAATCTAAAAAAGAGGGGACATGTGTATACATAGAGCTGATTCACTTTGCTGTACAGCAGAAGATAACACAAAATTGTAAAGCAACCGTACTCCAATAAAAAAAAGAAGAAGACATACAGACAGTCAACAAGCACATGAGAAGATGCTCAACATCACTAATCATCAGGGAAAAGCAAATCAAAACTGCAGTGAGATGTCCCCTCACCCCCGTGAGAATGGCCACCATCACAAAGGCCACAAATAACAGATGCTGGAGAGGGTGTGGAGAAAAGGGAAGCCGCCTGCACTGCGGGTGAGGATGTAAATTGGTGCAGCCACTACGGAGAACAGTATGGAGGTTCCCCCCCAAACTAAAAATAGAACTACCATGTGATCAACCAGTTCCACTTCTGGATATTTATCCAAAGAAAACGAAAACACTAACTTGAAAAGATATCTGCACCCCCACGTTCATTGCAGCATTATTTACAATATTCAAGGTGGGTGTGGAAGCAACCTAAGTGCCCATCAACAGATGAATGGATAAAGATGTGGTACAGGGCTTCCCTGGTGGCGCAGCGGTTGAGAGTCCGCCTGCCGATGCAGGGGACGCGGGTTCGTGCCCCAGTCCAGGAGGATCCCACATGCTGCGGAGCGGCTGGACCTGTGGGCCATGGCCGCTGAGCCTGCGCGTCCGGAACCTGTGCTCTGCAGTGGGAGAGGCCACAACAGTGAGAGGCCCGCGTACCGCAAAAAAAAAAAAAAAAAGCTGTGGTGCATACATATACATGCAGTGGGATATTACTCAGCCGTAAGAAAGAATGACATCTTGCCCTTTGCAGCAACATGGATGGAACTTGAGGGCATTATGCTAAGTGAAGTAAGTCAGACAGGGAAAGACAAATGCCATGTGATCTCACTTTTATGTAAAATCTTAAAAAACAAAAATGTTGAGCAGGAACTCAAAGATACAGAGGAAAGATTGGTGGGGGATGGCGGTTGGGGGGTGAAGTGGGAGAAGGTGGTCCAAAGGTCCAGGCTCGCAGTTATAAAATAAGTAAGTCCTAAGGATATAATATACAGCATCTCGACTATAGCTAGTAACACCGAATTGTATATATGAAAGTTGCTAAGAGAGTAGATCTTGAAAATTCTCAAAAAAATTTTGTTCTAGAATTCTGCCCATGTCAGTGACCAGAGATCTTCACTACTTTTGACAGCTGTACAGTGTCCTGCTGTGTGGCTGTAGCATGTTTATTCAACCAGTTCCCTATTTTGGACACCTGAGTTGTTTCCGCTCTTTTGATTTTGCATCCATTGCCACAACTAGTCGCATGGTATATGTGACATTTTGTACTTGTGCAGGTATATCTGTATGATTCCCAGAGCTGGGATTGCTGGGGCTATGAATCTATACATGTAGTAGACATTAACAAATGTTCCATTTTGCATTCCTTCCAGCATGTGTTGTTCAACTTGGGGATTTTTGCCATCTGATAGGTGAGAAATGGTATTTCTGCGTCGTTTCAATGTGCAGTTCTTTTATTCGGAGGGAGGTTGAACATTTGTTGACATGTTGGTCTTTTTAGTCGCAGTTTCTGAGGGGTGATAAGTCCTTTGTGAGAAGAGATTTGTGTACGTTTCCCCAGTTTGTCACTTGTATTCTGACTCTGCTTATGTTGTGTGTGTGTGTGTGTGTGTGTGTGTGTGTGTGCAAAGGGAAAAAGTGTATGTAGTAGAATGTGTCAGTATTTTCTTTTACAGCTTCTGGATTCTCAGTCAGATTTAGGAAGGCCTTTTCCCCCTCCCTGGTTTTAAAGGAATTCACCTGTGGTTTCTTCTGGTGCTTGTATGGTTTTGTTTGTTTGCTTTGAATTAATTTATTTTATTTATCTATTTTTTTGGCTGCGTTGGGTCTTCGTTGCTGCGCGTGGGCTTTCTCTAGTTGCAGTGAGCGGGGGCTGCCCTTTGTTGTGGTGCACAGGCTTCTCACTGCGGTGGCTTCTCTTGTTCGGAGCACAGGCTCTAGAGCGCAGGCTTCAGTAGTTGTGGCACGCAGGCCCAGTAGTTGTGGCTCATGGGCTCTAGAGCGCTGGCTCAGTAGTTGCGGCGCACGGGCTTAGCTGCTCCACGGCATGTGGGATCTTCCCAGATCAGGGCTCAAACCCGTGTCCCCTGCATTGGCAGGCAGATTCTTAACCTCTGTGCCACGAGGGAAGCCCCTTGTTTTGTTTTATTCATTTTCTTCCCTGAGTGTTCAGGTTTATTGAGGGCATGGGGGTCTACAGGGGAGACCCAAGTGCCTGCACGTGGCCGGGGATGGGGTCTCCAAAACCTGGGTTGACTTGAAAGTGTGACCCTCAGCTCCATCCCACCAAAGGCTTGGGACTCCAGTGTGGCTGCACTGCGGGGGTGGTTGCCTTTGGGTGTGGCCCCATCAGGGCAGCGACTTGGCACATTTCCCGCCCTTCAGGCAAGGCCCACGGCCACTCTTCCCCAGGGAGGTCACCTGCTCAGCGCTTCGGGCCCTTGGGTGCCGAGTCTGGGGCATTGAGATTTGGGGTCCATGTGGAGTTTATCCTGGTGCAGATGTAAGGAATGGATCCGACTTTATTTTTTTTCCAAATGGCTGTACAGTTTTGCCTGCACTACTTATTAAAAAGTTCATCTGTATCCCCACTGATTTGAGATACTGTCCTTCCTTATTATATATGAAATTCCCACATTTATTTTTTTATTTTTTTTACATCTTTATTGGAGTATAACTGCTTTACAATGGTGTGTTATTTTCTGCTTTATAACAAAGTGAATCAGTTATACATATACATATGTTCCCATATTCCCTCCCTCTTGCGTCTCCCTCCCACCCTCCCTATCCCACCCCTCTAGGTGGTCACAAAGCACAGAGCAGATCTCCCTGTGCTATGCGGCTGCTTCCCACTAGCTATCTGTTTTCCGTTTGGTAGTGTATATATGTCCATGCCACTCTCTCGCTTTGTCACAGCTCACCCTTCCCCCTCCCCATATCCTCAAGTCCATTCTCTAGTAGGTCTGTGTCTTTATTCTCGTCTTACCCCTAGGTTCTTCATGACATTTTTTTTCTTAAATTCCATATATATGTGTTAGCATACGGTATTTGTAATGAGGTGTCATACAGAGTGAAGTAAGTCAGAAAGAGGTGTCATACAGAGTGAAGTAAGTCAGAAAGAGAAAGACAAATACCACATTTATTTTTGTTTCAGTTTCTGGTTCAGCTTCCATTGCTCCCTCTGTCAATTCATGTGCCGTTATTAAGCTGCTTTCATTATAGAGGTTTTACAGTTGATTTGAATAGTGATATGGCTAGTCCCCCTTTATTGTTCTTTTTTTGGAGTTTTTAGAGTTATAGAGTTTTAAGAGTTTTTAGAGTTTAGTTTGGCTAGTTTTGATTTAATTTTCCCCCATGAACTTGAGAATCGGCTTGCTTAATTTCAAAACAAAACCTGTTATTACTGGGGAGGAGAGTTAAGTTAGATTTTTAAGTGAACTTAGAACTGACATCATGGTGTGGAGCCTTTCTATCCAAGTCAGCTTTTATGTTTTTTTCACATTGGTCTTTACACAATTCTTATTAGGCTTATGCCTGTTTGGGGTTTTTTGTTTGTTTGTTTGTATTCATAGGGCTATTGGTTTCTGTCTTCACCTGAATTCCTTAGAAAACAGAACTTGCGCCAAGGCTTCTTTGCCAAGGCTTTGTTGGGGTTGTAATCTCAGTGCAGTGAGAGTGATGGGAAAAAGGAAGAAAGGAAAGAATGTGCAAATTCGTGTGTTACTGAGTTGGCCATAGCTTCGTGAGAAAACACAGCCACTGGTTGGGATATTTGGATGGATTTGGACAGGCTCTGTAGAACCGATTCACCTTGAAACCGTCTTTTGCAACAAAGAAGGGAGATAAATGTATCTGCCAGTTCCCTTACGGCTCCTGTCTCTCAGTGCCTTTTGGGGCAGCCACTGGGAAAGCCAGTGTTTTTTGGCCTGGTGTCTCATCTAAATCCAGAAGTGGTGGAAGGAACTGGAGTATTTGAGGGTTCACTGGCTCGGGCCTGGGAAGGGTGGGAGGGTCTCTCAGCAGAGGCCATGGCTCCCCACTGAGTGAGCAGCTGGGCCTGGAAGGCAGGTGGCGCCAAGATGCACAAAATTGGTCCAATATAATTCCAACATATCAATATTCTATCCTCTTACCTTTGAATTCTCTTACTTTTTGTAGTAGTTTTTCAGTTGATTCTTCTTTGGGGATTTCTTGTGTATACGATCATGTCATCCCAAGAAGAAAGAGTTTTTTTTTTTTTAATTTATTTGCCTGCGCCAGGTCTTAGTTGTGGCAGGCGGGATCTTTTAGTTGCGGCATGTGGGCTCTTTAGTTGTGGCGTGCAGGATCTAGTTCTCCGACTGGGGACGGAATGGGCCCCGTGCATTGGGAGCTCGGAGCTTAGTCACTGGACCACCAGGGAAGTCCCCAAAATAGAAAGAGTTTTACCACTTCCGTTTTCAATTCTTACGTATCTTGGTTTTTTTCCTCTTGTCCAAATGTGTTGGTTAACACCCCAATGTGAAACAGTAGTATTGACAATGGGCAAGCTTATTTTGATCTTGACTTTTACAGGCATGCCTTCAATGTTTTCCTATTAAGAAAAATATTAGAAGTTTATACCAATTGAACAACAAATCCCCATTTCCTTCTCCCCCTGTCCCCCAGTGACCACCATCCAGTTCTCTGCTTCTATGAGTTTGACTGTTCTAGGGACCTCATATAAGTGGAATCATGCAGTATTTGTCCATTTGTGTCTGGCTTATCTCACTTAACACAATGTCCTCCAGGTTTATCCATATGTCACAAATGACAGGATTGCCTTTTTGTAAGGCTTAATAATATTCCATTGTATGGACATATCGCATTTTCTTTATGCATTCATCCATCATCTAACACTTAGATTGTTTCCATGTCTTGGCTTTGTAAACAATGTTCTGATGGATGGACATGGGAGGACAGATATCTCTTTGAGATCCTGATTTCAATTCTTTTGAGCATATACCCACCAGTGGAATTGCTGGCCTGTACTGGTATAAAGTTTCAGTTATACAAGATAAATTATTTCTAGAGGTCTGCTGGACAGCATAATGCCTATAGCCAACAATACTATATTATAGAAGTTGTTAGAGGGGTAGATGTCATGTATGTGTTCTTACTGCACGCACATTGACACACACACAAAGGAACACAGGAAAACTCAGGGAGGTGATGGATATGTCTACTACCTTGACTGTGCTGATGATTTCACAGGTGTCTACATATGTCAAACTCATCAAATTGTACACATTAGTTATGTACAGTTCTTTGTGTGCCACTTATACTTCAATAAAGCTGCTCTTTAAAAAAAGAAAGAGGGCTTCCCTGATGGCGCAGTGGTTAAGAATCCGCCTGCCAATGCAGGGGACACGGGTTCGAGCCATGGTCCGGGAAGATCCCACATGCCGCGGAGCAATGAAGCCCGTGCACCACAACTACTGAGCCCGCGAGCTCTAGAGCCCACGAGCCACAGCTACTGAGCCCGCGAGCCACAACTACTGAAGTCCGCACACCTAGAGCCCGTGCTCCACAACAAGAGAAGCCACCACAATGAGAAGCCCACGCACCGCAACAAAGAGTAGCCCCTGCTTGCCACAATTAAAGAGAAAGCCCATGTGCAGCAACGAAGACCCAACACAGCCGAAGAACAAATTTTTTAAAAAATCTTAAAACAATTTTCTTTTTAAATACTTTAAAAAGAAAGAAAGAAAGAAAAATATTGACTTTGGGGCTAGGAGAATATATTTTCTTTATGTTAGTGAAATATTCTACAATTCCTGTATTACTGAGTTTGTTTTTAATCAGAAGTCATTGTTGAATTTTATTAAGAAGTTTTTCAGCATTTCTAGTGATGGTCATATGACTTTTTCATTAAATCTAGCAAAGCAATGAATTCTATTAATAGATTATCTAATATTAGACCACCTCTACATTTCTGGAATAAGCCCCAGTTGGGCAAGGTGTATTTTTCATTGTGTTGTTGGATTATTCATACTAATATTTTATATTGGATATTTGCATCAACATTCATAAGTGAGATTGGTCTTTGGCTTTAAATTTGGCTTTATTTATTTCTGTACAATCTTTAGCAGATTTTGGCATAAATGTTATACTTGGGTCATATAAAAATTTGGAAGTTTGCCATATTCTAGAATATTTTAAGTAGAGTTGGAATTAACAGCCCTTTAAAATTTTGGCAGAATTCCCCTCTAAACTGTATCTGTTGCTTTTTTGTGTGTGTTTAGATCTTTGTCAACTCTATTTCTTTTATGGAAATTGGTCTGTTTAGTCTGTCTCTCCCTGAGTCAGTTTTATAAATTATACTCTTCCTGGAAAAGTGTCTGTTTCATCCAAGCCATCAAATTTATCACATATAATTTTATGAAATGCTTTTCTGATTTTTTAAATTTGTTTTTACTCTTCTCAGAGGTATTGCTTCCTTGTCATTGCGAATTTGTGCTCTGTTCCTTTTTCCCCTGTTGGTTAGGTTAGTTGGTGTTTTCTGTTTTATTGATTTTTGTTTTGGCAGTGAACCCGTTTTTTGATTATTAATAAGTCCTACTTTTTAATTTTTCTAACTTTAATTTCTCCTTTTATATTTGTTATTTCTTCATTCAGTTTTGGCGTGTTTTAGAGATGAGGAAACTTGGACTGACCACACACTCTTTGTAGATGTTGTACTAGTCAGGGTTTTAATTTGCAAGCAACAGAAGCTGATCCTGACTGATTTAAGCAGAAAAAGAGCTGATCAGAATGATATTGGGTCTCTGACAGAAATGGTGAGAGGATTGGAGAACCAGCTTTGAGGTTAAACAGCCAGGAAAAAACACCCCAAACCACAACTCAGAACTAGTTCTGGTGAGAAACCTGCTATCACTACTGCGGGTGCCTGACAGGCTGAACGATGCCACTTAGCTCGAGTTCACTGCCACCAACCCATCCTACAGAACACAGTAGGGAAAAGAAAGGGGAGAGACAATGCCTTAGCTGATCAGCGTTGTGGGCCTGGTGAGGTGATCGAAACCTTCCTTCCCGAGGAGTCTGACTCCTCGGTGGTCCTCCCAGTGGGGCTCAGATTCAGCCCAACGCCATCCGATGTCCCCGTTCCAACCCTCCAGGCCCAGTCTTTCGAAGCGTGCCCTTTGTTTCACTTACAAGACCCGGTGGAATAATTCAGCAACTCGCAGTGTTAAGCCCAGGGTGTGTTGTGGATGACCTCAGCCTGCGCACAGTAAGCTAGAAGAGAGTCTTAGCACTATCATAGAAAGCCTAGTTTTCC